>NW_025776515.1:0-116873 GCF_021130785.1 Homalodisca vitripennis
TTTTATACACCCCAATCTTTTGGCTGAGCTTTTTGCGGCTTACGACCCGAAAGATTCTCGGAGGATAATAAAATTTGGAAATTCACGTCTGAATAAACCCAATAACCGAACTTTCGTTACCCCCGAATTTAGCCAACACCCAAATGGGGGCCTGGGGGCGTAGCCCCAGCGAGCCGAAGGGGCGAGTCCTATATTAATATACAGCCCGCAAAGTGTTAAAACTGACTCCTCACTCACTGACTTGACATATAGATACAAATATCTAACATACTTCAAGAAGTGCTGGAAAATTGAAATTTTGGCACGCAGGTACTCTTTCACAATATACCCCGGATGAAAAGTCTGAAAACCGGACTTTTTTTACTTCTAAACCCCTCAAAAAAAATTCCCGAAAAAATCGCGCATTCTTTACCCTTGCAGGCATTGTCCTTGTAAGCCCGCTAGCGGGCGAGACCGTTAGAGCTAGCTCGGATCTGACGAAAAATTCATAGGTCAGGAATGAAGTGAACTACAAAAAAGGATCCAGTGACTTTTTGCTCTATCTTCCAATGGTTAAGCGACAAAGACGCTCGAACATTTGACATTCCAGAGATTTTTTCGCTAAATTGGATGTTTCGAGCCAGAAAGCGGCGGCAGAACCGTTGGTCGTAGCTCAAATCTGATTGACCCATCAAATTATCAAATTGCCGCCATCTACAAGAAAAGGACCAAGTGGACTTTTTGCCCTATCTCCCATTGGAGTGGCCGAAAAAAACGGTGATTATGTGCAATTTTTTTGTAACTTTACGTGAAACTTTTGTTTCGGGCTCGAATAGCGGCGAACCCATTTGTCGGAGGTCATAATAAGACGAACTTTGGATTTAGAAAATATAGATGATCTAAAAAAAAGGTTCAGTGACTTTTTACTATATCTCCATTAGTTTGACCGCAAAAAACGCGATTAAGTGAAAATAATTGGAAATTTTCGCCTACCAATATACATTGCGGGCTTTGATAGCGGCTAAACGGTTGGTCGAAGCTCAAAACAGCCACTTTAATAAGTTTTAGGTAAACGAACGTGTTTCTACAAAAAAACGTCTAAATAACTTCTTGCTGTATGTCCTTTAATAAGCCTCAGAAAACACGCGAATAAATAGCAAAATATTTGTCGTGAATTGGAAATTTTTGGAAGTTTTAAATATATTTATATTGTGGCTAATAATTGTATAATTCAAATCAGGATTCAAGATGCTTTGCTAGGTTAACGAGTGAAAACACACCCCACAGTAATAAGTTGGCTGAGCGTTTATCTAGAGCTCAAATAGTAGATAGGGACAGAGATAAATTTTTATTTTCTGTCACAGACCACAACACCGTCCTAAAAATAGGGACAGGGTGTGTCATTAGCCCCCGGTAACATTAACCCCCCTCCGAGGATTTCACTGGTATCGAACAGATAACCTCCTGAGTTAATTAAACCCCCCTGATGTGTTTAACCCCCCGGTAACATTAACCCCCCCCCCAGGGTATTTTCCCTGGCTTGACTAGATAATCTCCTGATGATATTAAAACCAAACTGGTTCAACTTAAAATTACTGCCCTAAAGACGGGTTTTTATTATGTTTGTACCCTAAAAAATTCCCACGATAGCTGACCAGTGCAGGGACACTTTTCTCCCGAGCTCATTCTCAGGCTAAACCAAAGGTTCGCAGCTAAAATCCTGACGACGGAATCGAAAATAAAATTAAATTTCCTACAGGAAAAGGTCACAGTTAACTTTTTCTCGTATCTCTAAACGGTTAAAACCCGTAATACGCCATTAAAGTCAAAATTTTGATTAAAAAGGAAAAAATTAAATAACTATAGGTCCAAGATAATTCCGATTCCGCTTATCCCCGAGATCTGGGCCAACACTCGGGGAAAGGGGGCCTGTGTGTTTCATTAACCCCCCGATAACATTTTTTTACCCCCCCCCCGGGATTTTCCTGGAATGACCAATAACCCACCTGAGTAAATTAAACGAACGCAGAGGCTACAAACGGGGTAAATGGGACCCCTGATAGGGGCGTGTAACCCCCCTGGTAAACTTTAAACCCTCCCCCCATGGAATTTCCCCCTGCATGACCTCATGTCTGAATTTTAAACCACTCACCTATATCTCTAACCCCCCATGGGAAGTTTTCCATGTATAATACACCCGAATAACCCCCTGATGTCTTAACCCCAGGTTTAACGTAATAACCCCCCAGGGAATTTTCCTGGCACGACTCTCATGTCCGAAATTTTTTACAATCACACCAAATGCTCTTATCCCAGAATTTGCAAGCGTATATCATGGGGGCCTGGGGCGTAGCCCCCAGCGAGCCGAAGGCGAGTCTAATATTACTATATACAGCCGCATGTGTAACTGACAAACTGACTCACTCACTCCGTATACTAATTCTAACCTACTTCCTGATGAGTTAGAGACTTGAAATTTTGGTACACAGATAGCTTTCCACGTGTAACCACCAGGAAAATCCCGAAAAGTGAGAATTTTTTCATTTTCAAACCCCTCAAAAAAAATTCCCAAAAAAACGCGCATTCTTCACCCCTGCAGGCATTTGTTTGTAAGCCCGATAGCGGGCGAAACGTTGGAGCTAGCTCGGATCTGACGGAAAATTCATGGTCAGGAAATGAAGTGAACTACAAAAAAGGTCTTAATGACTTTTTGCTCTATCTTCCATGGTTAAGCGACAAAAACGCTCGAACATTTGAAATTCCAGAGATTTTTTCGATAAAAATAATGTTTCAAGCCCGATAGCGGCCGAAACCGTTGGTCGTAGCTCAAATCTGATTGACCCATCAAAATTAGCAAATTGCGCGATCTACAGAAAAAGGTCCAGTAATCTTTTGCCCTATCTCGATTGGTTTGGCCGAAAAACGTGATTATTGTACAATTTTTGTTGTAACTTTTACGCGAAACTTTTGTTTTTGGGGTCGATAGCGGCGAAACCCATTGGTCGGAGGTCAAAATAAGGACTAACGTTTTATTTAGGAAATAAGATGACCTACAAAAAAGGTCCAGTGACTTTTTTACTATATTTCCCCTTAGTTTGACCGCAAAACGCGATTAAGTGAAAAATATTGGGACATTTTCGCCTAAAAATTTACATTCCGGGCTTGATAGCGGCATCTAAACGGTTGGGTCGTAACTCAAAACAAATTTTTAAACGGGATTTAGGAAAATCACGTGATCTACAGAAAAGGTTCAGTGACTTCGGGAGTTGGCTGAGCGTTAGCTAAGCGTCAATAGTAGATAGGGACAGAGAAAGATTTTATTATGTTCACAGACACAACACCCTCTAAAAAAGGCCCAAGTGTGTCATTAACCCCCGGTAATATTAACCCCCCCCGGGGATTTCCTGGTATGACCTGATAACCTCCTGAGTACATTCAACCCCCTGATGTGTTAACCCCCCTGGTAACATTAAACCCCCCAGGGAATTTCCTGGCATGACCTCATGTCCGAATTTGACCAGTCACCAAATCTCTTAACCCCCCCTGGGAAGATCCTGGTATGACCAGATAACCCCCTGGAGACTTATCCCCCGGTAACGTTAACCCCCCCTGGGAATTTGTTCATATGACCAGACAATATCCTGACGAAATTAAACCCCCTCTTGTCTTAACCTCCTTAACATTAATCACCCACCCAGGGAATTTCTCGCCTTGACTAGATAGTCTCCTGGTGATATTAAACCCCCTGTTCGACTTAAAATACTGCCTTGAGGTCGGTTTTTATTATGTTTATACTAAACAATTCAAGATAGCTGACCCGTGCAGACTTTTCTCCCGAGCTCATTTCTGGCTAAACCATAGGTCGTAGATCAGATCTGAGGGCACAATCGAAAGACAAAATTAAATTTCCGACAAGAAAGGTCCAGTCACTTTTTGTCGTATCTCTAACGGTTTAACCGCAAAATGCCCTCAAAGTCAAAAGTTTTTACGAATCCGGAAAAAAATCTATGAAAAAGGTCAATTTTTAAATCCCTTGTCATTTACTTAATGTCCGGACTTAACCAGTCACCGAATTCCGCTTATCCCCGAATTTGCAAGCGTTTACTTTGGGGGCCTGGGGGCGTAGCCCCCAGCGAGCCGAAGGCGAGTCCTATATATATACAGCCGCATGTGTAACTCACTCACTCACTGACACATAGGTAATACTAATTCTAACATAGTTCTAGAAGTGCTGGAAACGTGAAATTTTGCACGCACGTCGCACGTATCTTCAAACCTCCGGGAAAAGTCTGAAAACCGGATTTTTTACTTTTGAACCCCTCAAAAAAATTCCCGAACGGACCCCTGTTTTGCCCTTGCAGGCTTTCCTTTGAAGCCCGATAGCGGGCGAACCGTTGGAGCTAGCTCGGATTTGACGAAAAATTCATAATCAGGAATGAAGTGAACTACAAAAAAGGTCTTGTAACTTTTTGCTCTATCTTCCATGGTTAAGCGACAAAACGCTCGAACATTTGACATTCCAGAGATTTTTTTCGATAAAAATAATGTTTCGAGCCCGATAGCGGCCGAACCGTTGGTCGTAGCTCAAATCTGATTGACCCATCAAATTAGCAAATTGCGCGATCTACAGAAAAAGTTCCAGTGACTTTTTGCCCTATCTCCATTGGTTTGGCCAAAAAAACGTGATTATGTGAAATTTTTTTTGTAATTTTCACGTGAAAACTTTGTTTTTGGGGTCGATAGCGGCGAGACAATTGGTCGGAGGTCAAAATAAAACAAAGGACAGATTTAGGAAATGATATGATCTACAAAAAAAGGTTCAGTGACCTTTTACTATATCTCCATTAGTTTGACCGCAAAACGCGATTACATTAAAATATTTTGAAATTTTCGCCTAAAAATTTACCTTTCGGGCTCGATAGCGGCTAAACGGTTGGTCGTAGCTCAAAACAAATTTTCAATGGGATTTAGTAAATGGCGTGATCTACAAAAAAGGTCATGTAACTTTTTGCCCTATCATCAATGGTTTGGCCGCATAACGCGTTTTAAAGTATTGATTTTCTAAGTTTTACGTGAGATTTTGTTTTCTGGGTTTTATTGCGGCCAAACTACTAATTGTAGCACAGAATAAAAATTTTATTTTATTACTAATTAATGCGATCTACAAAAAAGGTCCAGTGACATTTTGCTCTATCTCCATGGGTTCGGCTAATAAATGTAAATATTTCGTAATTTCTTTTTAATAACTTTGTTTCTAGAGTCGATAGCGGCCAAACGGTTAGTTCTACCTTAAATCTAAAAACTTTTATGGCTATAAATTGATGGGATCTACAAAAAAGGTAATGTAACTATTTGTTGTATGTCCTTTAATAAGCCAGAAAAACGCTATAAATAGCTAAATATTTGTCGTAGATTGGCAATTTTTGGAGTTTTTAAATTATTATGTGACTAATATTTGTGTAATTCATTCCAGATTCAGTTTGCACTTGCTTTGCTACGTTAACGAGTGAATACAACTCCACATTAGAAACTGGCTGAGCGTTAGTTAAGCGTCAATAGTAGATAGGGACAGAGAAAGATTTTATTATGTTCACAGACACAACACCCTCTAAAAAAGGCCCAAGTGTGTCATTAACCCCCGGTAATATTAACCCCCCCCGGGGATTTCCTAGTATGACCTGATAACCTCCTGAGTACATTCAACCCCCTGATGTGTTAACCCCCCTGGTAACATTAAACCCCCCCAGGGAATTTCCTGGCATGACCTCATGTCCGAATTTGACCAGTCACCAAATCTCTTAACCCCCCCTGGGAAGTTCCTGGTATGACCAGATAACCCCCCGGAGTCTTATCCCCCGGTAACGTTAACCCCCCCTGGGAATTTGTTCATATGACCAGACAATATCCTGACGAAATTAAACCCCCTCTTGTCTTAACCTCCTTAACATTAATCACCCACCCAGGGAATTTCTCGCCTTGACTAGATAGTCTCCTGGTGATATTAAACCCCCTGTTCGACTTAAAATACTGCCTTGAGGTCGGTTTTTATTATGTTTATACTAAACAATTCAAGATAGCTGACCCGTGCAGACTTTTCTCCCGAGCTCATTTCTGGCTAAACCATAGGTCGTAGATCAGATCTGAGGGCACAATCGAAAGACAAAATTAAATTTCCGACAAGAAAGGTCCAGTCACTTTTTGTCGTATCTCTAACGGTTTAACCGCAAAATGCCCTCAAAGTCAAAAGTTTTTACGAATCCGGAAAAAAATCTATGAAAAAGGTCAATTTTTAAATCCCTTGTCATTTACTTAATGTCCGGACTTAACCAGTCACCGAATTCCGCTTATCCCCGAATTTGCAAGCGTTTACTTTGGGGGCCTGGGGGCGTAGCCCCCAGCGAGCCGAAGGCGAGTCTAATATACTATACAGCCGCATGTGTAACTCACTCACTCACTGACACATAGGTAATACTAATTCTAACATAGTTCTAGAAGTGCTGGAAACGTGAAATTTTGCACGCACGTACCTTTTGCACGTATCTTCAAACCTCCGGGAAAAGTCTGAAAACCGGGATTTTTTACTTTTGAACCCCTCAAAAAAATTCCCGAACGGACCCCTGTTTTGCCCTTGCAGGCCTTTCCTTTGAAGCCCGATAGCGGGCGAACCGTTGGAGCTAGCTCGGATTTGACGAAAAATTCATAATCAGGAATGAAGTGAACTACAAAAAAGGTCTTGTAACTTTTTGCTCTATCTTCCATGGTTAAGCGACAAAACGCTCGAACATTTGACATTCCAGAGATTTTTTTCGATAAAAATAATGTTTCGAGCCCGATAGCGGCCGAACCGTTGGTCGTAGCTCAAATCTGATTGACCCATCAAATTAGCAAATTGCGCGATCTACAGAAAAAGTCCAGTGACTTTTTGCCCTATCTCCATTGGTTTGGCCAAAAAACGTGATTATGTGAAATGTTTTTGTAATTTTCACGTGAAAACTTTGTTTTTGGGGTCGATAGCGGCGAGACAATTGGTCGGAGGTCAAAATAAAACAAAGGACAGATTTAGGAAATGATATGATCTACAAAAAAGGTTCAGTGACCTTTTTACTATATCTCCATTAGTTTGACCGCAAAACGCGATTACATTAAAATATTTTGAAATTTTCGCCTAAAAATTTACCTTTCGGGCTCGATAGCGGCTAAACGGTTGGTCGTAGCTCAAAACAAATTTTCAATGGGATTTAGTAAATGGCGTGATCTACAAAAAAGGTCATGTAACTTTTTGCCCTATCATCAATGGTTTGGCCGCATAACGCGTTTTAAAGTATTGATTTTCTAAGTTTTACGTGAGATTTTGTTTTCTGGGTTTTATTGCGGCCAAACTACTAATTTTATCACAGAATAAAAATTTGATTTTATTACTAATTAATGCGATCTACAAAAAAGGTCCAGTGACATTTTGCTCTATCTCAATGGGTTCGGCTAATAAATGTAAATATTTCGTAATTTCTTTTTAATAACTTTGTTTCTAGAGTCGATAGCGGCCAAACGGTTAGTTCTACCTTAAATCTAAAAACTTTTATGGCTATAAATTGATGGGATCTACAAAAAAAGGTAATGTAACTATTTGTTGTATGTCCTTTAATAAGCCAGAAAAACGCTATAAATAGCTAAATATTTGTCGTAGATTGGCAATTTTTGGAGTTTTTAAATTATTATGTGACTAATATTTGTGTAATTCATTCCAGATTCAGTTTGCACTTGCTTTGCTACGTTAACGAGTGAATACAACTCCACATTAGAAACTGGCTGAGCGTTAGTTAAGCGTCAATAGTAGATAGGGACAGAGAAAGATTTTATTATGTTCACAGACACAACACCCTCTAAAAAAGGCCCAAGTGTGTCATTAACCCCCGGTAATATTAACCCCCCCCGGGGATTTCCTGGTATGACCTGATAACCTCCTGAGTACATTCAACCCCCTGATGTGTTAACCCCCCTGGTAACATTAAACCCCCCCAGGGAATTTCCTGGCATGACCTCATGTCCGAATTTGACCAGTCACCAAATCTCTTAACCCCCCCCCCTGGGAAGTTCCTGGTATGACCAGATAACCCCCCGGAGTCTTATCCCCCGGTAACGTTAACCCCCCCTGGGAATTTGTTCATATGACCAGACAATATCCTGACGAAATTAAACCCCCTCTTGTCTTAACCTCCTTAACATTAATCACCCACCCCGGGAATTTCTCGCCTTGACTAGATAGTCTCCTGGTGATATTAAACCCCCTGTTCGACTTAAAATACTGCCTTGAGGTCGGTTTTTATTATGTTTATACTAAACAATTCAAGATAGCTGACCCGTGCAGACTTTTCTCCCGAGCTCATTTCTGGCTAAACCATAGGTCGTAGATCAGATCTGAGGGCACAATCGAAAGACAAAATTAAATTTCCGACAAGAAAGGTCCAGTCACTTTTTGTCGTATCTCTAACGGTTTAACCGCAAAATGCCCTCAAAGTCAAAAGTTTTTACGAATCCGGAAAAAAATCTATGAAAAAGGTCAATTTTTAAATCCCTTGTCATTTACTTAATGTCCGGACTTAACCAGTCACCGAATTCCGCTTATCCCCGAATTTGCAAGCGTTTACTTTGGGGGCCTGGGGGCGTAGCCCCCAGCGAGCCGAAGGCGAGTCCTATATATATACAGCCGCATGTGTAACTCACTCACTCACTGACACATAGGTAATACTAATTCTAACATAGTTCTAGAAGTGCTGGAAACGTGAAATTTTGCACGCACGTCGCACGTATCTTCAAACCTCCGGGAAAAGTCTGAAAACCGGGATTTTTTACTTTTGAACCCCTCAAAAAAATTCCCGAACGGACCCCTGTTTTGCCCTTGCAGGCTTTCCTTTGAAGCCCGATAGCGGGCGAACCGTTGGAGCTAGCTCGGATTTGACGAAAAATTCATAATCAGGAATGAAGTGAACTACAAAAAAGGTCTTGTAACTTTTTGCTCTATCTTCCATGGTTAAGCGACAAAACGCTCGAACATTTGACATTCCAGAGATTTTTTCGATAAAAATAATGTTTCGAGCCCGATAGCGGCCGAACCGTTGGTCGTAGCTCAAATCTGATTGACCCATCAAATTAGCAAATTGCGCGATCTACAGAAAAAGTCCAGTGACTTTTTGCCCTATCTCCATTGGTTTGGCCAAAAAACGTGATTATGTGAAATGTTTTTGTAATTTTCACGTGAAAACTTTGTTTTTGGGGTCGATAGCGGCGAGACAATTGGTCGGAGGTCAAAATAAAACAAAGGACAGATTTAGGAAATGATATGATCTACAAAAAAGGTTCAGTGACCTTTTACTATATCTCCATTAGTTTGACCGCAAAACGCGATTACATTAAAATATTTTGAAATTTTCGCCTAAAAATTTACCTTTCGGGCTCGATAGCGGCTAAACGGTTGGTCGTAGCTCAAAACAAATTTTCAATGGGATTTAGTAAATGGCGTGATCTACAAAAAAGGTCATGTAACTTTTTGCCCTATCATCAATGGTTTGGCCGCATAACGCGTTTTTAAAGTATTGATTTTCTAAGTTTTACGTGAGATTTTGTTTTCTGGGTTTTATTGCGGCCAAACTACTTATTGTATCACAGAATAAAAATTTGATTTTATTACTAATTAATGCGATCTACAAAAAAGGTCCAGTGACATTTTGCTCTATCTCAATGGGTTCGGCTAATAAATGTAAATATTTCGTAATTTCTTTTTAATAACTTTGTTTCTAGAGTCGATAGCGGCCAAACGGTTAGTTCTACCTTAAATCTAAAAACTTTTATGGCTATAAATTGATGGGATCTACAAAAAAGGTAATGTAACTATTTGTTGTATGTCCTTTAATAAGCCAGAAAAACGCTATAAATAGCTAAATATTTGTCGTAGATTGGCAATTTTTGGAGTTTTTAAATTATTATGTGACTAATATTTGTGTAATTCATTCCAGATTCAGTTTGCACTTGCTTTGCTACGTTAACGAGTGAATACAACTCCACATTAGAAACTGGCTGAGCGTTAGTTAAGCGTCAATAGTAGATAGGGACAGAGAAAGATTTTATTATGTTCACAGACACAACACCCTCTAAAAAAGGCCCAAGTGTGTCATTAACCCCCGGTAATATTAACCCCCCCCGGGGATTTCCTGGTATGACCTGATAACCTCCTGAGTACATTCAACCCCCTGATGTGTTAACCCCCCTGGTAACATTAAACCCCCCCAGGGAATTTCCTGGCATGACCTCATGTCCGAATTTGACCAGTCACCAAATCTCTTAACCCCCCCTGGGAAGTTCCTGGTATGACCAGATAACCCCCTGGAGTCTTATCCCCCGGTAACGTTAACCCCCCCTGGGAATTTGTTCATATGACCAGACAATATCCTGACGAAATTAAACCCCCTCTTGTCTTAACCTCCTTAACATTAATCACCCACCCAGGGAATTTCTCGCCTTGACTAGATAGTCTCCTGGTGATATTAAACCCCCTGTTCGACTTAAAATACTGCCTTGAGGTCGGTTTTTATTATGTTTATACTAAACAATTCAAGATAGCTGACCCGTGCAGACTTTTCTCCCGAGCTCATTTCTGGCTAAACCATAGGTCGTAGATCAGATCTGAGGGCACAATCGAAAGACAAAATTAAATTTCCGACAAGAAAGGTCCAGTCACTTTTTGTCGTATCTCTAACGGTTTAACCGCAAAATGCCCTCAAAGTCAAAAGTTTTTACGAATCCGGAAAAAAATCTATGAAAAAGGTCAATTTTTAAATCCCTTGTCATTTACTTAATGTCCGGACTTAACCAGTCACCGAATTCCGCTTATCCCCGAATTTGCAAGCGTTTACTTTGGGGGCCTGGGGGCGTAGCCCCCAGCGAGCCGAAGGCGAGTCCTATATATATACAGCCGCATGTGTAACTCACTCACTCACTGACACATAGGTAATACTAATTCTAACATAGTTCTAGAAGTGCTGGAAACGTGAAATTTTGCACGCACGTCGCACGTATACCTCCGGGAAAAGTCTGAAAACCGGGATTTTTTACTTTTGAACCCCTCAAAAAAATTCCCGAACGGACCCCTGTTTTGCCCTTGCAGGCTTTCCTTTGAAGCCCGATAGCGGGCGAACCGTTGGAGCTAGCTCGGATTTGACGAAAAATTCATAATCAGGAATGAAGTGAACTACAAAAAAGGTCATATCTCCATTAGTTTGGCCGCAAAACGCGATTACATTAAAATATTTTGAAATTTTCGCCTAAAAATTTACCTTTCGGGCTCGATAGCGGCTAAACGGTTGGTCGTAGCTCAAAACAAATTTTCAATGGGATTTAGTAAATGGCGTGATCTACAAAAAAGGTCATGTAACTTTTTGCCCTATCCTCAATGGTTTGGCCGCATAACGCGTTTTAAAGTATTGATTTTCTAAGTTTTACGTGAGATTTTGTTTTCTGGGTTTTATTGCGGCCAAACTACTTATTGTATCACAGAATAAAAATTTGATTTTATTACTAATTAATGCGATCTACAAAAAAGGTCCAGTGACATTTTGCTCTATCTCCATGGGTTCGGCTAATAAATGTAAATATTTCGTAATTTCTTTTTAATAACTTTGTTTCTAGAGTCGATAGCGGCCAAACGGTTAGTTCTACCTTAAATCTAAAAACTTTTATGGCTATAAATTGATGGGATCTACAAAAAAGGTAATGTAACTATTTGTTGTATGTCCTTTAATAAGCCAGAAAAACGCTATAAATAGCTAAATATTTGTCGTAGATTGGCAATTTTTGGAGTTTTTAAATTATTATGTGACTAATATTTGTGTAATTCATTCCAGATTCAGTTTGCACTTGCTTTGCTACGTTAACGAGTGAATACAACTCCACATTAGAAACTGGCTGAGCGTTAGTTAAGCGTCAATAGTAGATAGGGACAGAGAAAGATTTTATTATGTTCACAGACACAACACCCTCTAAAAAAGGCCCAAGTGTGTCATTAACCCCCGGTAATATTAACCCCCCCCGGGGATTTCCTGGTATGACCTGATAACCTCCTGAGTACATTCAACCCCCTGATGTGTTAACCCCCCTGGTAACATTAAACCCCCCCAGGGAATTTCCTGGCATGACCTCATGTCCGAATTTGACCAGTCACCAAATCTCTTAACCCCCCCTGGGAAGTTCCTGGTATGACCAGATAACCCCCCGGAGTCTTATCCCCCGGTAACGTTAACCCCCCCTGGGAATTTGTTCATATGACCAGACAATATCCTGACGAAATTAAACCCCCTCTTGTCTTAACCTCCTTAACATTAATCACCCCCCCAGGGAATTTCTCGCCTTGACTAGATAGTCTCCTGGTGATATTAAACCCCCTGTTCGACTTAAAATACTGCCTTGAGGTCGGTTTTTATTATGTTTATACTAAACAATTCAAGATAGCTGACCCGTGCAGACTTTTCTCCCGAGCTCATTTCTGGCTAAACCATAGGTCGTAGATCAGATCTGAGGGCACAATCGAAAGACAAAATTAAATTTCCGACAAGAAAGGTCCAGTCACTTTTTGTCGTATCTCTAACGGTTTAACCGCAAAATGCCCTCAAAGTCAAAAGTTTTTTACGAATCCGGAAAAAAAATCTATGAAAAAGGTCAATTTTTAAATCCCTTGTCATTTACTTAATGTCCGGACTTAACCAGTCACCGAATTCCGCTTATCCCCGAATTTGCAAGCGTTTACTTTGGGGGCCTGGGGGCGTAGCCCCCAGCGAGCCGAAGGCGAGTCTAATATATATACAGCCGCATGTGTAACTCACTCACTCACTGACACATAGGTAATACTAATTCTAACATAGTTCTAGAAGTGCTGGAAACGTGAAATTTTGCACGCACGTCGCACGTATCTTCAAACCTCCGGGAAAAGTCTGAAAACCGGGATTTTTTACTTTTGAACCCCTCAAAAAAATTCCCGAACGGACCCCTGTTTTGCCCTTGCAGGCTTTCCTTTGAAGCCCGATAGCGGGCGAACCGTTGGAGCTAGCTCGGATTTGACGAAAAATTCATAATCAGGAATGAAGTGAACTACAAAAAAGGTCTTGTAACTTTTTGCTCTATCTTCCATGGTTAAGCGACCAAAACGCTCGAACATTTGACATTCCAGAGATTTTTTCGATAAAAAATAATGTTTCGAGCCCGATAGCGGCCGAACCGTTGGTCGTAGCTCAAATCTGATTGACCCATCAAATTAGCAAATTGCGCGATCTACAGAAAAAGTCCAGTGACTTTTTGCCCTATCTCCATTGGTTTGGCCAAAAAACGTGATTATGTGAAATGTTTTTGTAATTTTCACGTGAAAACTTTGTTTTTGGGGTCGATAGCGGCGAGACAATTGGTCGGAGGTCAAAATAAAACAAAGGACAGATTTAGGAAATGATATGATCTACAAAAAAGGTTCAGTGACCTTTTACTATATCTCCATTAGTTTGACCGCAAAACGCGATTACATTAAAATATTTTGAAATTTTCGCCTAAAAATTTACCTTTCGGGCTCGATAGCGGCTAAACGGTTGGTCGTAGCTCAAAACAAATTTTCAATGGGATTTAGTAAATGGCGTGATCTACAAAAAAGGTCATGTAACTTTTTGCCCTATCCTCAATGGTTTGGCCGCATAACGCGTTTTAAAGTATTGATTTTCTAAGTTTTACGTGAGATTTTGTTTTCTGGGTTTTATTGCGGCCAAACTACTTATTGTATCACAGAATAAAAATTTGATTTTATTACTAATTAATGCGATCTACAAAAAAGGTCCAGTGACATTTTGCTCTATCTCAATGGGTTCGGCTAATAAATGTAAATATTTCGTAATTTCTTTTTAATAACTTTGTTTCTAGAGTCGATAGCGGCCAAACGGTTAGTTCTACCTTAAATCTAAAAACTTTTATGGCTATAAATTGATGGGATCTACAAAAAAGGTAATGTAACTATTTGTTGTATGTCCTTTAATAAGCCAGAAAAACGCTATAAATAGCTAAATATTTGTCGTAGATTGGCAATTTTTGGAGTTTTTAAATTATTATGTGACTAATATTTGTGTAATTCATTCCAGATTCAGTTTGCACTTGCTTTGCTACGTTAACGAGTGAATACAACTCCACATTAGAAACTGGCTGAGCGTTAGTTAAGCGTCAATAGTAGATAGGGACAGAGAAAGATTTTATTATGTTCACAGACACAACACCCTCTAAAAAAGGCCCAAGTGTGTCATTAACCCCCGGTAATATTAACCCCCCCCCGGGGATTTCCTGGTATGACCTGATAACCTCCTGAGTACATTCAACCCCCTGATGTGTTAACCCCCCTGGTAACATTAAACCCCCCCAGGGAATTTCCTGGCATGACCTCATGTCCGAATTTGACCAGTCACCAAATCTCTTAACCCCCCCCTGGGAAGTTCCTGGTATGACCAGATAACCCCCCGGAGTCTTATCCCCCGGTAACGTTAACCCCCCCTGGGAATTTGTTCATATGACCAGACAATATCCTGACGAAATTAAACCCCCTCTTGTCTTAACCTCCTTAACATTAATCACCCACCCCCCCCCCCCGGGAATTTCTCGCCTTGACTAGATAGTCTCCTGGTGATATTAAACCCCCTGTTCGACTTAAAATACTGCCTTGAGGTCGGTTTTTATTATGTTTATACTAAACAATTCAAGATAGCTGACCCGTGCAGACTTTTCTCCCGAGCTCATTTCTGGCTAAACCATAGGTCGTAGATCAGATCTGAGGGCACAATCGAAAGACAAAATTAAATTTCCGACAAGAAAGGTCCAGTCACTTTTTGTCGTATCTCTAACGGTTTAACCGCAAAATGCCCTCAAAGTCAAAAGTTTTTACGAATCCGGAAAAAAATCTATGAAAAAGGTCAATTTTTAAATCCCTTGTCATTTACTTAATGTCCGGACTTAACCAGTCACCGAATTCCGCTTATCCCCGAATTTGCAAGCGTTTACTTTGGGGGCCTGGGGGCGTAGCCCCCAGCGAGCCGAAGGCGAGTCCTATATATATACAGCCGCATGTGTAACTCACTCACTCACTGACACATAGGTAATACTAATTCTAACATAGTTCTAGAAGTGCTGGAAACGTGAAATTTTGCACGCACGTCGCACGTATCTTCAAACCTCCGGGAAAAGTCTGAAAACCGGGATTTTTTACTTTTGAACCCCTCAAAAAAATTCCCGAACGGACCCCTGTTTTGCCCTTGCAGGCTTTCCTTTGAAGCCCGATAGCGGGCGAACCGTTGGAGCTAGCTCGGATTTGACGAAAAATTCATAATCAGGAATGAAGTGAACTACAAAAAAGGTCTTGTAACTTTTTGCTCTATCTTCCATGGTTAAGCGACAAAACGCTCGAACATTTGACATTCCAGAGATTTTTTCGATAAAAATAATGTTTCGAGCCCGATAGCGGCCGAACCGTTGGTCGTAGCTCAAATCTGATTGACCCATCAAATTAGCAAATTGCGCGATCTACAGAAAAAGTCCAGTGACTTTTTGCCCTATCTCCATTGGTTTGGCCAAAAAAACGTGATTATGTGAAATGTTTTTTGTAATTTTCACGTGAAAACTTTGTTTTTGGGGTCGATAGCGGCGAGACAATTGGTCGGAGGTCAAAATAAAACAAAGGACAGATTTAGGAAATGATATGATCTACAAAAAAGGTTCAGTGACCTTTTACTATATCTCCATTAGTTTGACCGCAAAACGCGATTACATTAAAATATTTTGAAATTTTCGCCTAAAAATTTACCTTTCGGGCTCGATAGCGGCTAAACGGTTGGTCGTAGCTCAAAACAAATTTTCAATGGGATTTAGTAAATGGCGTGATCTACAAAAAAGGTCATGTAACTTTTTGCCCTACCCTCAATGGTTTGGCCGCATAACGCGTTTTAAAGTATTGATTTTCTAAGTTTTACGTGAGATTTTGTTTTCTGGGTTTTATTGCGGCCAAACTACTTATTGTATCACAGAATAAAAATTTGATTTTATTACTAATTAATGCGATCTACAAAAAAGGTCCAGTGACATTTTGCTCTATCTCCATGGGTTCGGCTAATAAATGTAAATATTTCGTAATTTCTTTTTAATAACTTTGTTTCTAGAGTCGATAGCGGCCAAACGGTTAGTTCTACCTTAAATCTAAAAACTTTTATGGCTATAAATTGATGGGATCTACAAAAAAGGTAATGTAACTATTTGTTGTATGTCCTTTAATAAGCCAGAAAAACGCTATAAATAGCTAAATATTTGTCGTAGATTGGCAATTTTTGGAGTTTTTAAATTATTATGTGACTAATATTTGTGTAATTCATTCCAGATTCAGTTTGCACTTGCTTTGCTACGTTAACGAGTGAATACAACTCCACATTAGAAACTGGCTGAGCGTTAGTTAAGCGTCAATAGTAGATAGGGACAGAGAAAGATTTTATTATGTTCACAGACACAACACCCTCTAAAAAAGGCCCAAGTGTGTCATTAACCCCCGGTAATATTAACCCCCCCCGGGGATTTCCTGGTATGACCTGATAACCTCCTGAGTACATTCAACCCCCTGATGTGTTAACCCCCCTGGTAACATTAAACCCCCCCAGGGAATTTCCTGGCATGACCTCATGTCCGAATTTGACCAGTCACCAAATCTCTTAACCCCCCCTGGGAAGTTCCTGGTATGACCAGATAACCCCCCGGAGTCTTATCCCCCGGTAACGTTAACCCCCCCTGGGAATTTGTTCATATGACCAGACAATATCCTGACGAAATTAAACCCCCTCTTGTCTTAACCTCCTTAACATTAATCACCCACCCAGGGAATTTCTCGCCTTGACTAGATAGTCTCCTGGTGATATTAAACCCCCTGTTCGACTTAAAATACTGCCTTGAGGTCGGTTTTTATTATGTTTATACTAAACAATTCAAGATAGCTGACCCGTGCAGACTTTTCTCCCGAGCTCATTTCTGGCTAAACCATAGGTCGTAGATCAAATCTGAGGGCACAATCGAAAGACAAAATTAAATTTCCGACAAGAAAGGTCCAGTCACTTTTTGTCGTATCTCTAACGGTTTAACCGCAAAATGCCCTCAAAGTCAAAAGTTTTTACGAATCCGGAAAAAAAATCTATGAAAAAGGTCAATTTTTAAATCCCTTGTCATTTACTTAATGTCCGGACTTAACCAGTCACCGAATTCCGCTTATCCCCGAATTTGCAAGCGTTTACTTTGGGGGCCTGGGGGCGTAGCCCCCAGCGAGCCGAAGGCGAGTCCTATATATATACAGCCGCATGTGTAACTCACTCACTCACTGACACATAGGTAATACTAATTCTAACATAGTTCTAGAAGTGCTGGAAACGTGAAATTTTGCACGCACGTCGCACGTATCTTCAAACCTCCGGGAAAAGTCTGAAAACCGGGATTTTTTACTTTTGAACCCCTCAAAAAAATTCCCGAACGGACCCCTGTTTTGCCCTTGCAGGCTTTCCTTTGAAGCCCGATAGCGGGCGAACCGTTGGAGCTAGCTCGGATTTGACGAAAAATTCATAATCAGGAATGAAGTGAACTACAAAAAAGGTCTTGTAACTTTTTGCTCTATCTTCCATGGTTAAGCGACAAAACGCTCGAACATTTGACATTCCAGAGATTTTTTCGATAAAAATAATGTTTCGAGCCCGATAGCGGCCGAACCGTTGGTCGTAGCTCAAATCTGATTGACCCATCAAATTAGCAAATTGCGCGATCTACAGAAAAAGTCCAGTGACTTTTTGCCCTATCTCCATTGGTTTGGCCAAAAAACGTGATTATGTGAAATGTTTTTGTAATTTTCACGTGAAAACTTTGTTTTTGGGGTCGATAGCGGCGAGACAAATTGGTCGGAGGTCAAAATAAAACAAAGGACAGATTTAGGAAATGATATGATCTACAAAAAAGGTTCAGTGACCTTTTACTATATCTCCATTAGTTTGACCGCAAAACGCGATTACATTAAAATATTTTGAAATTTTCGCCTAAAAATTTACCTTTCGGGCTCGATAGCGGCTAAACGGTTGGTCGTAGCTCAAAACAAATTTTCAATGGGATTTAGTAAATGGCGTGATCTACAAAAAAGGTCATGTAACTTTTTGCCCTACCCTCAATGGTTTGGCCGCATAACGCGTTTTAAAGTATTGATTTTCTAAGTTTTACGTGAGATTTTGTTTTCTGGGTTTTATTGCGGCCAAACTACTTATTGTATCACAGAATAAAAATTTGATTTTATTACTAATTAATGCGATCTACAAAAAAGGTCCAGTGACATTTTGCTCTATCTCCATGGGTTCGGCTAATAAATGTAAATATTTCGTAATTTCTTTTTAATAACTTTGTTTCTAGAGTCGATAGCGGCCAAACGGTTAGTTCTACCTTAAATCTAAAAACTTTTATGGCTATAAATTGATGGGATCTACAAAAAAGGTAATGTAACTATTTGTTGTATGTCCTTTAATAAGCCAGAAAAACGCTATAAATAGCTAAATATTTGTCGTAGATTGGCAATTTTTGGAGTTTTTAAATTATTATGTGACTAATATTTGTGTAATTCATTCCAGATTCAGTTTGCACTTGCTTTGCTACGTTAACGAGTGAATACAACTCCACATTAGAAACTGGCTGAGCGTTAGTTAAGCGTCAATAGTAGATAGGGACAGAGAAAGATTTTATTATGTTCACAGACACAACACCCTCTAAAAAAGGCCCAAGTGTGTCATTAACCCCCGGTAATATTAACCCCCCCCGGGGATTTCCTGGTATGACCTGATAACCTCCTGAGTACATTCAACCCCCTGATGTGTTAACCCCCCTGGTAACATTAAACCCCCCCAGGGAATTTCCTGGCATGACCTCATGTCCGAATTTGACCAGTCACCAAATCTCTTAACCCCCCCTGGGAAGTTCCTGGTATGACCAGATAACCCCCCGGAGTCTTATCCCCCGGTAACGTTAACCCCCCCTGGGAATTTGTTCATATGACCAGACAATATCCTGACGAAATTAAACCCCCTCTTGTCTTAACCTCCTTAACATTAATCACCCCCCCCCCCCGGGAATTTCTCGCCTTGACTAGATAGTCTCCTGGTGATATTAAACCCCCTGTTCGACTTAAAATACTGCCTTGAGGTCGGTTTTTATTATGTTTATACTAAACAATTCAAGATAGCTGACCCGTGCAGACTTTTCTCCCGAGCTCATTTCTGGCTAAACCATAGGTCGTAGATCAGATCTGAGGGCACAATCGAAAGACAAAATTAAATTTCCGACAAGAAAGGTCCAGTCACTTTTTGTCGTATCTCTAACGGTTTAACCGCAAAATGCCCTCAAAGTCAAAAGTTTTTACGAATCCGGAAAAAAATCTATGAAAAAGGTCAATTTTTAAATCCCTTGTCATTTACTTAATGTCCGGACTTAACCAGTCACCGAATTCCGCTTATCCCCGAATTTGCAAGCGTTTACTTTGGGGGCCTGGGGGCGTAGCCCCCAGCGAGCCGAAGGCGAGTCCTATATATATACAGCCGCATGTGTAACTCACTCACTCACTGACACATAGGTAATACTAATTCTAACATAGTTCTAGAAGTGCTGGAAACGTGAAATTTTGCACGCACGTCGCACGTATCTTCAAACCTCCGGGAAAAGTCTGAAAACCGGGATTTTTTACTTTTGAACCCCTCAAAAAAATTCCCGAACGGACCCCTGTTTTGCCCTTGCAGGCTTTCCTTTGAAGCCCGATAGCGGGCGAACCGTTGGAGCTAGCTCGGATTTGACGAAAAATTCATAATCAGGAATGAAGTGAACTACAAAAAAGGTCTTGTAACTTTTTGCTCTATCTTCCATGGTTAAGCGACAAAACGCTCGAACATTTGACATTCCAGAGATTTTTTCGATAAAAATAATGTTTCGAGCCCGATAGCGGCCGAACCGTTGGTCGTAGCTCAAATCTGATTGACCCATCAAATTAGCAAATTGCGCGATCTACAGAAAAAGTCCAGTGACTTTTTGCCCTATCTCCATTGGTTTGGCCAAAAAACGTGATTATGTGAAATGTTTTTGTAATTTTTCACGTGAAAACTTTGTTTTTGGGGTCGATAGCGGCGAGACAATTGGTCGGAGGTCAAAATAAAACAAAGGACAGATTTAGGAAATGATATGATCTACAAAAAAGGTTCAGTGACCTTTTACTATATCTCCATTAGTTTGACCGCAAAACGCGATTACATTAAAATATTTTGAAATTTTCGCCTAAAAATTTACCTTTCGGGCTCGATAGCGGCTAAACGGTTGGTCGTAGCTCAAAACAAATTTTCAATGGGATTTAGTAAATGGCGTGATCTACAAAAAAGGTCATGTAACTTTTTGCCCTACCCTCAATGGTTTGGCCGCATAACGCGTTTTAAAGTATTGATTTTCTAAGTTTTACGTGAGATTTTGTTTTCTGGGTTTTATTGCGGCCAAACTACTTATTGTATCACAGAATAAAAATTTGATTTTATTACTAATTAATGCGATCTACAAAAAAGGTCCAGTGACATTTTGCTCTATCTCCATTGGTTCGGCTAATAAATGTAAATATTTCGTAATTTCTTTTTAATAACTTTGTTTCTAGAGTCGATAGCGGCCAAACGGTTAGTTCTACCTTAAATCTAAAAACTTTTATGGCTATAAATTGATGGGATCTACAAAAAAGGTAATGTAACTATTTGTTGTATGTCCTTTAATAAGCCAGAAAAAACGCTATAAATAGCTAAATATTTGTCGTAGATTGGCAATTTTTGGAGTTTTTAAATTATTATGTGACTAATATTTGTGTAATTCATTCCAGATTCAGTTTGCACTTGCTTTGCTACGTTAACGAGTGAATACAACTCCACATTAGAAACTGGCTGAGCGTTAGTTAAGCGTCAATAGTAGATAGGGACAGAGAAAGATTTTATTATGTTCACAGACACAACACCCTCTAAAAAAGGCCCAAGTGTGTCATTAACCCCCGGTAATATTAACCCCCCCCCGGGGATTTCCTAGTATGACCTGATAACCTCCTGAGTACATTCAACCCCCTGATGTGTTAACCCCCCTGGTAACATTAAACCCCCCCAGGGAATTTCCTGGCATGACCTCATGTCCGAATTTGACCAGTCACCAAATCTCTTAACCCCCCCTGGGAAGTTCCTGGTATGACCAGATAACCCCCCGGAGTCTTATCCCCCGGTAACGTTAACCCCCCCTGGGAATTTGTTCATATGACCAGACAATATCCTGACGAAATTAAACCCCCTCTTGTCTTAACCTCCTTAACATTAATCACCCCCCCAGGGAATTTCTCGCCTTGACTAGATAGTCTCCTGGTGATATTAAACCCCCTGTTCGACTTAAAATACTGCCTTGAGGTCGGTTTTTATTATGTTTATACTAAACAATTCAAGATAGCTGACCCGTGCAGACTTTTCTCCCGAGCTCATTTCTGGCTAAACCATAGGTCGTAGATCAGATCTGAGGGCACAATCGAAAGACAAAATTAAATTTCCGACAAGAAAGGTCCAGTCACTTTTTGTCGTATCTCTAACGGTTTAACCGCAAAATGCCCTCAAAGTCAAAAGTTTTTACGAATCCGGAAAAAAATCTATGAAAAAGGTCAATTTTTAAATCCCTTGTCATTTACTTAATGTCCGGACTTAACCAGTCACCGAATTCCGCTTATCCCCGAATTTGCAAGCGTTTACTTTGGGGGCCTGGGGGCGTAGCCCCCAGCGAGCCGAAGGCGAGTCCTATATATATACAGCCGCATGTGTAACTCACTCACTCACTGACACATAGGTAATACTAATTCTAACATAGTTCTAGAAGTGCTGGAAACGTGAAATTTTGCACGCACGTCGCACGTATCTTCAAACCTCCGGGAAAAGTCTGAAAACCGGGATTTTTTTACTTTTGAACCCCTCAAAAAAATTCCCGAACGGACCCCTGTTTTGCCCTCTCAGGCTTTCCTTTGAAGCCCCATAGCGGGCGAACCGTTGGAGCTAGCTCGGATTTGACGAAAAATTCATAATCAGGAATGAAGTGAACTACAAAAAAGGTCTTGTAACTTTTTGCTCTATCTTCCATGGTTTAAGCGACAAAAACGCTCGAACATTTGACATTCCAGAGATTTTTTCGATAAAAATAATGTTTCGAGCCCGATAGCGGCCGAACCGTTGGTCGTAGCTCAAATCTGATTGACCCATCAAATTAGCAAATTGCGCGATCTACAGAAAAAGTCCAGTGACTTTTTGCCCTATCTCCATTGGTTTGGCCAAAAAACGTGATTATGTGAAATGTTTTTGTAATTTTCACGTGAAAACTTTGTTTTTGGGGTCGATAGCGGCGAGACAATTGGTCGGAGGTCAAAATAAAACAAAGGACAGATTTAGGAAATGATATGATCTACAAAAAAGGTTCAGTGACCTTTTACTATATCTCCATTAGTTTGACCGCAAAACGCGATTACATTAAAATATTTTGAAATTTTCGCCTAAAAATTTACCTTTCGGGCTCGATAGCGGCTAAACGGTTGGTCGTAGCTCAAAACAAATTTTCAATGGGATTTAGTAAATGGCGTGATCTACAAAAAAGGTCATGTAACTTTTTGCCCTACCCTCAATGGTTTGGCCGCATAACGCGTTTTAAAGTATTGATTTTCTAAGTTTTACGTGAGATTTTGTTTTCTGGGTTTTATTCCGGCCAAACTACTTATTGTATCACAGAATAAAAATTTGATTTTATTACTAATTAATGCGATCTACAAAAAAGGTCCAGTGACATTTTGCTCTATCTCCATTGGTTCGGCTAATAAATGTAAATATTTCGTAATTTCTTTTTAATAACTTTGTTTCTAGAGTCGATAGCGGCCAAACGGTTAGTTCTACCTTAAATCTAAAAACTTTTATGGCTATAAATTGATGGGATCTACAAAAAAGGTAATGTAACTATTTGTTGTATGTCCTTTAATAAGCCAGAAAAACGCTATAAATAGCTAAATATTTGTCGTAGATTGGCAATTTTTGGAGTTTTTAAATTATTATGTGACTAATATTTGTGTAATTCATTCCAGATTCAGTTTGCACTTGCTTTGCTACGTTAACGAGTGAATACAACTCCACATTAGAAACTGGCTGAGCGTTAGTTAAGCGTCAATAGTAGATAGGGACAGAGAAAGATTTTATTATGTTCACAGACACAACACCCTCTAAAATAGGCCCAAGTGTGTCATTAACCCCCGGTAATATTAACCCCCCCCCGGGGATTTCCTAGTATGACCTGATAACCTCCTGAGTACATTCAACCCCCTGATGTGTTAACCCCCCTGGTAACATTAAACCCCCCCAGGGAATTTCCTGGCATGACCTCATGTCCGAATTTGACCAGTCACCAAATCTCTTAACCCCCCCTGGGAAGTTCCTGGTATGACCAGATAACCCCCCGGAGTCTTATCCCCCGGTAACGTTAACCCCCCCTGGGAATTTGTTCATATGACCAGACAATATCCTGACGAAATTAAACCCCCTCTTGTCTTAACCTCCTTAACATTAATCACCCCCCAGGGAATTTCTCGCCTTGACTAGATAGTCTCCTGGTGATATTAAACCCCCTGTTCGACTTAAAATACTGCCTTGAGGTCGGTTTTTATTATGTTTATACTAAACAATTCAAGATAGCTGACCCGTGCAGACTTTTCTCCCGAGCTCATTTCTGGCTAAACCATAGGTCGTAGATCAGATCTGAGGGCACAATCGAAAGACAAAATTAAATTTCCGACAAGAAAGGTCCAGTCACTTTTTGTCGTATCTCTAACGGTTTAACCGCAAAATGCCCTCAAAGTCAAAAGTTTTTACGAATCCGGAAAAAAATCTATGAAAAAGGTCAATTTTTAAATCCCTTGTCATTTACTTAATGTCCGGACTTAACCAGTCACCGAATTCCGCTTATCCCCGAATTTTGCAAGCGTTTACTTTGGGGGCCTGGGGGCGTAGCCCCCAGCGAGCCGAAGGCGAGTCTAATATATATACAGCCGCATGTGTAACTCACTCACTCACTGACACATAGGTAATACTAATTCTAACATAGTTCTAGAAGTGCTGGAAACGTGAAATTTTGCACGCACGTCGCACGTATCTTCAAACCTCCGGGAAAAGTCTGAAAACCGGATTTTTTTACTTTTGAACCCCTCAAAAAAATTCCCGAACGGACCCCTGTTTTGCCCTCTCAGGCTTTCCTTTGAAGCCCCATAGCGGGCGAACCGTTGGAGCTAGCTCGGATTTGACGAAAAATTCATAATCAGGAATGAAGTGAACTACAAAAAAGGTCTTGTAACTTTTTGCTCTATCTTCCATGGTTAAGCGACAAAACGCTCGAACATTTGACATTCCAGAGATTTTTTCGATAAAAATAATGTTTCGAGCCCGATAGCGGCCGAACCGTTGGTCGTAGCTCAAATCTGATTGACCCATCAAATTAGCAAATTGCGCGATCTACAGAAAAAGTCCAGTGACTTTTTGCCCTATCTCCATTGGTTTGGCCAAAAAACGTGATTATGTGAAATGTTTTTGTAATTTTCACGTGAAAACTTTGTTTTTGGGGTCGATAGCGGCGAGACAATTGGTCGGAGGTCAAAATAAAACAAAGGACAGATTTAGGAAATGATATGATCTACAAAAAAGGTTCAGTGACCTTTTACTATATCTCCATTAGTTTGACCGCAAAACGCGATTACATTAAAATATTTTGAAATTTTCGCCTAAAAATTTACCTTTCGGGCTCGATAGCGGCTAAACGGTTGGTCGTAGCTCAAAACAAATTTTCAATGGGATTTAGTAAATGGCGTGATCTACAAAAAAGGTCATGTAACTTTTTGCCCTACCCTCAATGGTTTGGCCGCATAACGCGTTTTAAAGTATTGATTTTCTAAGTTTTACGTGAGATTTTGTTTTCTGGGTTTTATTCCGGCCAAACTACTTATTGTATCACAGAATAAAAACTTGATTTTATTACTCATTAATGCGATCTACAAAAAAGGTCCAGTGACATTTTGCTCTATCTCCATTGGTTCGGCTAATAAATGTAAATATTTCGTAATTTCTTTTTAATAACTTTGTTTCTAGAGTCGATAGCGGCCAAACGGTTAGTTCTACCTTAAATCTAAAAACTTTTATGGCTATAAATTGATGGGATCTACAAAAAAGGTAATGTAACTATTTGTTGTATGTCCTTTAATAAGCCAGAAAAACGCTATAAATAGCTAAATATTTGTCGTAGATTGGCAATTTTTGGAGTTTTTACATTATTATGTGACTAATATTTGTGTAATTCATTCCAGATTCAGTTTGCACTTGCTTTGCTACGTTAACGAGTGAATACAACTCCACATTAGAAACTGGCTGAGCGTTAGTTAAGCGTCAATAGTAGATAGGGACAGAGAAAGATTTTATTATGTTCACAGACACAACACCCTCTAAAATAGGCCCAAGTGTGTCATTAACCCCCGGTAATATTAACCCCCCCCGGGGATTTCCTAGTATGACCTGATAACCTACTGAGTACATTCAACCCCCTGATGTGTTAACCCCCCTGGTAACATTAAACCCCCCCAGGGAATTTCCTGGCATGACCTCATGTCCGAATTTGACCAGTCACCAAATCTCTTAACCCCCCCTGGGAAGTTCCTGGTATGACCAGATAACCCCCCGGAGTCTTATCCCCCGGTAACGTTAACCCCCCCTGGGAATTTGTTCATATGACCAGACAATATCCTGACGAAATTAAACCCCCTCTTGTCTTAACCTCCTTAACATTAATCACCCACCCAGGGAATTTCTCGCCTTGACTAGATAGTCTCCTGGTGATATTAAACCCCCTGTTCGACTTAAAATACTGCCTTGAGGTCGGTTTTTATTATGTTTATACTAAACAATTCAAGATAGCTGACCCGTGCAGACTTTTCTCCCGAGCTCATTTCTGGCTAAACCATAGGTCGTAGATCAGATCTGAGGGCACAATCGAAAGACAAAATTAAATTTCCGACAAGAAAGGTCCAGTCACTTTTTGTCGTATCTCTAACGGTTTAACCGCAAAATGCCCTCAAAGTCAAAAGTTTTTACGAATCCGGAAAAAAATCTATGAAAAAAGGTCAATTTTTAAATCCCTTGTCATTTACTTAATGTCCGGACTTAACCAGTCACCGAATTCCGCTTATCCCCGAATTTGCAAGCGTTTACTTTGGGGGCCTGGGGGCGTAGCCCCCAGCGAGCCGAAGGCGAGTCCTATATATATACAGCCGCATGTGTAACTCACTCACTCACTGACACATAGGTAATACTAATTCTAACATAGTTCTAGAAGTGCTGGAAACGTGAAATTTTGCACGCACGTCGCACGTATCTTCAAACCTCCGGGAAAAGTCTGAAAACCGGGATTTTTTACTTTTGAACCCCTCAAAAAAATTCCCGAACGGACCCCTGTTTTGCCCTCTCAGGCTTTCCTTTGAAGCCCCATAGCGGGCGAACCGTTGGAGCTAGCTCGGATTTGACGAAAAATTCATAATCAGGAATGAAGTGAACTACAAAAAAGGTCTTGTAACTTTTTGCTCTATCTTCCATGGTTAAGCGACAAAACGCTCGAACATTTGACATTCCAGAGATTTTTTCGATAAAAATAATGTTTCGAGCCCGATAGCGGCCGAACCGTTGGTCGTAGCTCAAATCTGATTGACCCATCAAATTAGCAAATTGCGCGATCTACAGAAAAAGTCCAGTGACTTTTTGCCCTATCTCCATTGGTTTGGCCAAAAAAAAACGTGATTATGTGAAATGTTTTTGTAATTTTCACGTGAAAACTTTGTTTTTGGGGTCGATAGCGGCGAGACAATTGGTCGGAGGTCAAAATAAAACAAAGGACAGATTTAGGAAATGATATGATCTACAAAAAAGGTTCAGTGACCTTTTACTATATCTCCAGCGGTTTGGCCGCAAAACGCGATTACATTAAAATATTTTGAAATTTTCGCCTAAAAATTTACCTTTCGGGCTCGATAGCGGCTAAACGGTTGGTCGTAGCTCAAAACAAATTTTCAATGGGATTTAGTAAATGGCGTGATCTACAAAAAAGGTCATGTAACTTTTTGCCCTACCCTCAATGGTTTGGCCGCATAACGCGTTTTAAAGTATTGATTTTCTAAGTTTTACGTGAGATTTTGTTTTCTGGGTTTTATTCCGGCCAAACTACTTATTGTATCACAGAATAAAAACTTGATTTTATTACTCATTAATGCGATCTACAAAAAAGGTCCAGTGACATTTTGCTCTATCTCCATTGGTTCGGCTAATAAATGTAAATATTTCGTAATTTCTTTTTAATAACTTTGTTTCTAGAGTCGATAGCGGCCAAACGGTTAGTTCTACCTTAAATCTAAAAACTTTTATGGCTATAAATTGATGGGATCTACAAAAAAGGTAATGTAACTATTTGTTGTATGTCCTTTAATAAGCCAGAAAAACGCTATAAATAGCTAAATATTTGTCGTAGATTGGCAATTTTTGGAGTTTTTACATTATTATGTGACTAATATTTGTGTAATTCATTCCAGATTCAGTTTGCACTTGCTTTGCTACGTTAACGAGTGAATACAACTCCACATTAGAAACTGGCTGAGCGTTAGTTAAGCGTCAATAGTAGATAGGGACAGAGAAAGATTTTATTATGTTCACAGACACAACACCCTCTAAAATAGGCCCAAGTGTGTCATTAACCCCCGGTAATATTAACCCCCCCCGGGGATTTCCTAGTATGACCTGATAACCTACTGAGTACATTCAACCCCCTGATGTGTTAACCCCCCTGGTAACATTAAAACCCCCCCAGGGAATTTCCTGGCATGACCTCATGTCCGAATTTGACCAGTCACCAAATCTCTTAACCCCCCCTGGGAAGTTCCTGGTATGACCAGATAACCCCCCGGAGTCTTATCCCCCGGTAACGTTAACCCCCCCTGGGAATTTGTTCATATGACCAGACAATATCCTGACGAAATTAAACCCCCTCTTGTCTTAACCTCCTTAACATTAATCACCCACCCAGGGAATTTCTCGCCTTGACTAGATAGTCTCCTGGTGATATTAAACCCCCTGTTCGACTTAAAATACTGCCTTGAGGTCGGTTTTTATTATGTTTATACTAAACAATTCAAGATAGCTGACCCGTGCAGACTTTTCTCCCGAGCTCATTTCTGGCTAAACCATAGGTCGTAGATCAGATCTGAGGGCACAATCGAAAGACAAAATTAAATTTCCAACAAGAAAGGTCCAGTCACTTTTTGTCGTATCTCTAACGGTTTAACCGCAAAATGCCCTCAAAGTCAAAAGTTTTTACGAATCCGGAAAAAAATCTATGAAAAAGGTCAATTTTTAAATCCCTTGTCATTTACTTAATGTCCGGACTTAACCAGTCACCGAATTCCGCTTATCCCCGAATTTGCAAGCGTTTACTTTGGGGGCCTGGGGGCGTAGCCCCCAGCGAGCCGAAGGCGAGTCCTATATATATACAGCCGCATGTGTAACTCACTCACTCACTGACACATAGGTAATACTAATTCTAACATAGTTCTAGAAGTGCTGGAAACGTGAAATTTTGCACGCACGTCGCACGTATCTTCAAACCTCCGGGAAAAGTCTGAAAACCGGATTTTTTTTTACTTTTGAACCCCTCAAAAACATTCCCGAACGGACCCCTGTTTTGCCCTCTCAGGCTTTCCTTTGAAGCCCCATAGCGGGCGAACCGTTGGAGCTAGCTCGGATTTGACGAAAATTTCATAATCAGGAATGAAGTGAACTACAAAAAAGGTTTAGTGACTTTTTTGCTATATCTCCAGCGGTTTGGCCGCAAAACGCGATTACATTAAAATATTTTGAAATTTTCGCCTAAAAATTTACCTTTCGGGCTCGATAGCGGCTAAACGGTTGGTCGTAGCTCAAAACAAATTTTCAATGGGATTTAGTAAATGGCGTGATCTACAAAAAAGGTCATGTAACTTTTTGCCCTACCCTCAATGGTTTGGCCGCATAACGCGTTTTAAAGTATTGATTTTCTAAGTTTTACGTGAGATTTTGTTTTCTGGGTTTTATTCCGGCCAAACTACTTATTGTATCACAGAATAAAAACTTGATTTTATTACTCATTAATGCGATCTACAAAAAAGGTCCAGTGACATTTTGCTCTATCTCCATTGGTTCGGCTAATAAATGTAAATATTTCGTAATTTCTTTTTAATAACTTTGTTTCTAGAGTCGATAGCGGCCAAACGGTTAGTTCTACCTTAAATCTAAAAACTTTTATGGCTATAAATTGATGGGATCTACAAAAAAGGTAATGTAACTATTTGTTGTATGTCCTTTAATAAGCCAGAAAAACGCTATAAATAGCTAAATATTTGTCGTAGATTGGCAATTTTTGGAGTTTTTACATTATTATGTGACTAATATTTGTGTAATTCATTCCAGATTCAGTTTGCACTTGCTTTGCTACGTTAACGAGTGAATACAACTCCACATTAGAAACTGGCTGAGCGTTAGTTAAGCGTCAATAGTAGATAGGGACAGAGAAAGATTTTATTATGTTCACAGACACAACACCCTCTAAAATAGGCCCAAGTGTGTCATTAACCCCCGGTAATATTAACCCCCCCCGGGGATTTCCTAGTATGACCTGATAACCTACTGAGTACATTCAACCCCCTGATGTGTTAACCCCCCTGGTAACATTAAACCCCCCCAGGGAATTTCCTGGCATGACCTCATGTCCGAATTTGACCAGTCACCAAATCTCTTAACCCCCCCTGGGAAGTTCCTGGTATGACCAGATAACCCCCCGGAGTCTTATCCCCCGGTAACGTTAACCCCCCCTGGGAATTTGTTCATATGACCAGACAATATCCTGACGAAATTAAACCCCCTCTTGTCTTAACCTCCTTAACATTAATCACCCACCCAGGGAATTTCTCGCCTTGACTAGATAGTCTCCTGGTGATATTAAACCCCCTGTTCGACTTAAAATACTGCCTTGAGGTCGGTTTTTATTATGTTTATACTAAACAATTCAAGATAGCTGACCCGTGCAGACTTTTCTCCCGAGCTCATTTCTGGCTAAACCATAGGTCGTAGATCAGATCTGAGGGCACAATCGAAAGACAAAATTAAATTTCCGACAAGAAAGGTCCAGTCACTTTTTGTCGTATCTCTAACGGTTTAACCGCAAAATGCCCTCAAAGTCAAAAGTTTTTACGAATCCGGAAAAAAATCTATGAAAAAGGTCAATTTTTTAAATCCCTTGTCATTTACTTAATGTCCGGACTTAACCAGTCACCGAATTCCGCTTATCCCCGAATTTGCAAGCGTTTACTTTGGGGGCCTGGGGGCGTAGCCCCCAGCGAGCCGAAGGCGAGTCCTATATATATACAGCCGCATGTGTAACTCACTCACTCACTGACACATAGGTAATACTAATTCTAACATAGTTCTAGAAGTGCTGGAAACGTGAAATTTTGCACGCACGTCGCACGTATCTTCAAACCTCCGGGAAAAGTCTGAAAACCGGATTTTTTTTACTTTTGAACCCCTCAAAAACATTCCCGAACGGACCCCTGTTTTGCCCTCTCAGGCTTTCCTTTGAAGCCCCATAGCGGGCGAACCGTTGGAGCTAGCTCGGATTTGACGAAAATTTCATAATCAGGAATGAAGTGAACTACAAAAAAAGGTTTAGTGACTTTTTGCTATATCTCCAGCGGTTTGGCCGCAAAACGCGATTACATTAAAATATTTTGAAATTTTCGCCTAAAAATTTACCTTTCGGGCTCGATAGCGGCTAAACGGTTGGTCGTAGCTCAAAACAAATTTTCAATGGGATTTAGTAAATGGCGTGATCTACAAAAAAGGTCATGTAACTTTTTGCCCTACCCTCAATGGTTTGGCCGCATAACGCGTTTTAAAGTATTGATTTTCTAAGTTTTACGTGAGATTTTGTTTTCTGGGTTTTATTCCGGCCAAACTACTTATTGTATCACAGAATAAAAACTTGATTTTATTACTCATTAATGCGATCTACAAAAAAGGTCCAGTGACATTTTGCTCTATCTCCATTGGTTCGGCTAATAAATGTAAATATTTCGTAATTTCTTTTTAATAACTTTGTTTCTAGAGTCGATAGCGGCCAAACGGTTAGTTCTACCTTAAATCTAAAAACTTTTATGGCTATAAATTGATGGGATCTACAAAAAAGGTAATGTAACTATTTGTTGTATGTCCTTTAATAAGCCAGAAAAACGCTATAAATAGCTAAATATTTGTCGTAGATTGGCAATTTTTGGAGTTTTTACATTATTATGTGACTAATATTTGTGTAATTCATTCCAGATTCAGTTTGCACTTGCTTTGCTACGTTAACGAGTGAATACAACTCCACATTAGAAACTGGCTGAGCGTTAGTTAAGCGTCAATAGTAGATAGGGACAGAGAAAGATTTTATTATGTTCACAGACACAACACCCTCTAAAATAGGCCCAAGTGTGTCATTAACCCCCGGTAATATTAACCCCCCCCGGGGATTTCCTAGTATGACCTGATAACCTACTGAGTACATTCAACCCCCTGATGTGTTAACCCCCCTGGTAACATTAAACCCCCCCAGGGAATTTCCTGGCATGACCTCATGTCCGAATTTGACCAGTCACCAAATCTCTTAACCCCCCCTGGGAAGTTCCTGGTATGACCAGATAACCCCCCGGAGTCTTATCCCCCGGTAACGTTAACCCCCCCTGGGAATTTGTTCATATGACCAGACAATATCCTGACGAAATTAAACCCCCTCTTGTCTTAACCTCCTTAACATTAATCACCCACCCAGGGAATTTCTCGCCTTGACTAGATAGTCTCCTGGTGATATTAAACCCCCTGTTCGACTTAAAATACTGCCTTGAGGTCGGTTTTTATTATGTTTATACTAAACAATTCAAGATAGCTGACCCGTGCAGACTTTTCTCCCGAGCTCATTTCTGGCTAAACCATAGGTCGTAGATCAGATCTGAGGGCACAATCGAAAGACAAAATTAAATTTCCGACAAGAAAGGTCCAGTCACTTTTTGTCGTATCTCTAACGGTTTAACCGCAAAATGCCCTCAAAGTCAAAAGTTTTTACGAATCCGGAAAAAAATCTATGAAAAAGGTCAATTTTTAAATCCCTTGTCATTTACTTAATGTCCGGACTTAACCAGTCACCGAATTCCGCTTATCCCCGAATTTGCAAGCGTTTACTTTGGGGGCCTGGGGGCGTAGCCCCCAGCGAGCCGAAGGCGAGTCCTATATATATACAGCCGCATGTGTAACTCACTCACTCACTGACACATAGGTAATACTAATTCTAACATAGTTCTAGAAGTGCTGGAAACGTGAAATTTTGCACGCACGTCGCACGTATCTTCAAACCTCCGGGAAAAGTCTGAAAACCGGATTTTTTTACTTTTGAACCCCTCAAAAACATTCCCGAACGGACCCCTGTTTTGCCCTCTCAGGCTTTCCTTTGAAGCCCCATAGCGGGCGAACCGTTGGAGCTAGCTCGGATTTGACGAAAAATTTCATAATCAGGAATGAAGTGAACTACAAAAAAGGTTTAGTGACTTTTTGCTATATCTCCAGGTTTGGCCGCAAAACGCGATTACATTAAAATATTTTGAAATTTTCGCCTAAAAATTTACCTTTCGGGCTCGATAGCGGCTAAACGGTTGGTCGTAGCTCAAAACAAATTTTCAATGGGATTTAGTAAATGGCGTGATCTACAAAAAAGGTCATGTAACTTTTTGCCCTACCCTCAATGGTTTGGCCGCATAACGCGTTTTAAAGTATTGATTTTCTAAGTTTTACGTGAGATTTTGTTTTCTGGGTTTTATTCCGGCCAAACTACTTATTGTATCACAGAATAAAAACTTGATTTTATTACTCATTAATGCGATCTACAAAAAAAGGTCCAGTGACATTTTACTCTATCCTCCATGGTTTTTAGCCGGAAAAACGTGATTATGTCGAAAAATTTTCTACTTAAAAACTTACATTCCTTTTGGGCTCGATAGTGGCCGCGACGCGAACCCGTTAGCCGGAGTAGCTTAAAATGTAAAATTTTTCATAACTAGCTATTCATAGGAAATCTAAGAAAAAAAAGGGTCAGCAGTAGCTTTCTATCGGTTTATCTTTCCGTAAGACCTGGTTTAAATGCTCTCTAAATGAGGCTAATTATTCGTCTGTCAATTTTTAGGTGTTTATAAATTTTTCAACTACTAGATTAGTGCGCTTCATGCTGGATTCCAGATTGAACCTTGCTAATTACTACACGTTAAAACGACTGTGGGACTAAAAACCCCCACGCCCACGTCGGGGAGTTGGCTGAGGCGTTTAGTGAAAGTTTCAATAGTATATATAGGGACCAGAGGTGTTTTTTTTTTTTTGAAATATTAGTTCATGTCCCAAAAACTCTGGCGTGGAATGATAATTCCGAATTAATTAAAACCCCTGATCAACGTTTTATTTTGATAAAAATTCCCCGTGCCCAGCACAAATTTACTAGAAAGACCCCGCGTTCTTTAACCCCGAGAAACATAAACCCTTTCCCCGGGGAAATTTTTCGGTTGATGAATCCTGATTAAATTTTAAACCCCTGATCAACTTATTTAAACTGAAAAGGTAGTTTTAAATTTATTTACACTAAATCTGTTTACATACAGCTGACCAGGCAGACTTTTTCCCCAAACGTGTACCGAATAAACGAGAGATCGGGAGTCAAATCGAGGAAAAATCGAAAGACAAAATTAAATTTCGCAGGAAAGGTCCCGTTTCTTTTTCTCGTTTTCTCTAAAAGGTTAAGCCGCAAAAAAGCCTCAAAGTCAAAAGTTTGGGTAAATCCGGAAAAAAATTTAAAATTTTGGTTATAAATACGTCCTATGACTTTTGGTTAAAACAAATTCTCTTGTCTCCAAATTTTTACGAACACCCTAACTTAACTTTCCAAGTCATCAATTGTTTTAAAATTATCCAACATCTTTTGGCTGAGCGGGTTTGCGAAGCATTACGACCCGTAAGATTTTCGGAAACGGGAAAACATAAAATTTGGAAAAATTCACGTCTGAATTTAACCAATCACCGAATACCCCTTATCCCCGATTTAAACCAACACCCAAATGGGGGCCTGGGGGCTTAGCCCCCAGCGAGCCGAAGGCGAGTCTAATATACTTACAGCCGCATGTTTTAACTCACTCACTGTTTTAAAGTATACAAATTCTAACCTACTTTAGAAGGGCTAGGGGGCTTGAAATTTGGCACGCGGGACTTTTGGTATAAAATAAAAAAGGAAAAAAATTGAAACCGGGATTTTTTACTTTTTTAAACCCCTTTAAAAAAATTCCTCAAAAATCGCGCTTCTTTACCTTGCAGGCATTTCTTGTAAGCCTGATAGCGGTGAACCCTTGGAGCTAGCTTCAATCTGACGAAAAAATCGTAGTCAGGAATGAAGTGAACTACAAAAAAAATGTCCAGTGACTTTTTGTCCTATCTCGTGGGTTAAGCGACAAAAACGCGGGAATGTTTGACATTCCAGAGATTTTTTGCTAAAATAAAGTTTCGAGCCGTGATAGTGGCCGAACGGTAGGTCGTAGCTCAAATCTGATTGACCCATCAAAATTAGCAAATTGCGCGATCTACAGAAAAGGTCCAGTAACTTTTTGCTGTTCTCCAGTGGTTCGGCCGAAAAAAAACGTGAATATGTAGCAATTGTTTTGTTAATTTTTACGTGAAACCTTTTGTTTTTTCGGGCTCGATAGCGGCGAAACCATTGGACGGAGGTCAAATAAGAAAACTTTTATTTAGGAAATAAGATACCTACAAAATCCAATTTTTACAATTTCCCTTTTTTTGACCCAAAACGGATTAAGGAAAATAATGCTTTTGCCAAAAATTTAATTTTGAAGGGTAAAGTTGTCTAACTCAAACCAAATTTTTAAAAGGTTTGGAATACATTTCCCAGAAAACATACTTGGGAATTTTGGCTGGCTTTTACTAATGTCAATATAGAAGGGCAAAGGAAATTTTATTATGTTCCAGACCAATACCTCTATGTTTAAACCCGAAAATACCCCCCTAAAAAGACTAGCCATTTACATTTACCAAACTCCACAAAATTTAAAACAACTAACCCAACTTACAAACCCCGATTTTAACATAATATTACCCCCCCCCATTTTCCTTGGTATGAAACCTAGATAACCTCCTGTAATTAACCCCTGATGTTTACCCCCCTGGTAACATTAAACCCCCCCAGGGAATTTCCTGCCATGACTCATGTCCGAATTTTACCAGTCACCAAATCTCTTAACCCCCCCCCTGGGAAGATCCTGGTATACCAGATAACCCCCTGGAACTTATACCCCCGTAACTTAACCCCCCCCTCAGGGAATTTGTTCATATGACCGAATATTACAAAAAACCCCCTCTTTCTTAACCCCTAAATTTACCCACCCAGGGAATTTTTTCGCCTTACTAATAGTTTGGTGAATAAACCCCCCCTTTTTAAAATATTTGATTTTTTTATTATGTTTATACTAAACAATTCAAGATAGCTGACCCGTGCAGACTTTTTCTCCCGAGCTCTTTCTGGCTAAACCATAGGTCGTGGATCAGATCTGAGGGCAAATCGAAAGACAAAATTAAATTTCCGACAAGAAAGGTCCAGTCACTTTTGTCTATCTCTAACGGTATATCTAAATATATATACAACCGCATGTGTAACTGACTGACTGACTCACTCACTCACGTATAACTAATTCTAACCTACTTCCAAAATGAGTTAGAGACTTGAAATTTGGTACACAGATAGCTTTCACGTGTAACCACCGGGAAAATCCCGAAAAGTGAAAATTTTTCTTTTCAACCCCTCAAAAAAATTCCCAAAAAATCGCGCATTCTTCACCCCTGCAGGCATTTTTTGTAAGCCCGATAGCGGGCGAACCTTTTGGAGCTAGCTCGGATCTGACGGAAAATTCATGGTCAGGAATGAAGTGAACTACAAAAAAGGTCTAATGACTTTTTGCTCTATCTTCCATGGTTAAGCGACAAAACGCTCGAACATTTGAAATTCCAGAGATTTTTTCGATAAAATAATGTTTCAAGCCCGATAGCGCCGAACCGTTGGTCGTAGCTCAAATCTGATTGACCCATCAAATTAGCAAATTGCGCGATCTACAGAAAAGTTCCAGTAATCTTTTGCCCTATCTCGATTGGTTTGGCCGAAAAAACGTGATTATGTACAATTTTGTTGTAACTTTTACGCGAAACTTTTGTTTTTAGGGTCGATAGCGGCGAAACCATTGGTCGGAGGTCAAAATAAAAAAACGTTTTAATTTAGGAAATAAGATGACCTACAAAAAAGGTCCAGTGATTTTTTACTATATTTCCCTTAGTTTGACCGCAAAACGCGATTAAGTGAAAATATTGGACATTTTCGCCTAAAAATTTACATTCCGGGCTTGATAGCGGCTAAACGGTTGGTCGTAACTCAAAACAAATTTTAAAACGGGATTTAGGAAATCACGTGATCTACAAAAAAGGTTCAGTGACTTTCGGGAGTTGGCTGACGTTAGCTAAGCGTCAATAGTAGATAGGGACAGAGGAATATTTATATGTTCACAGACACAATACCCTCTAAAAAAAAGGCCCAAGTGTGTCATTAACCCCCGGTAATATTAACCCCCCCCCCGGGGATTTCCTGGTATGACCTGATAACTCCTTACATTCAACCCCCTGATGTGTTTAACCCCCCTGGTAACATTAAACCCCCCCAGGGAATTTCCTGCCAGACCTCATGTCCGAATTTTTTCCAGTCACCAAATCTCTTAACCCCCCCCCTGGGAAGATCTGGTATGACCAGATAACCCCCTGGGGACTTATCCCCCGGTAACGTTAACCCCCCCTGGGAATTTTTTCATATGACCAGACAATATCCTGACGAAATTAAACCCCCCTTGTCTTAACCTCCTTAACATTAATCACCCACCCAGGGAATTTCCTGCCTTGACTAGATAGTCTCCTGGTGATATTAAACCCCCTGTTCGACTTAAAATACTGCCTTGAGGTCGGTTTTTATTATGTTTATACTAAACAATTCAAGATAGCTGACCCGTGCAGACTTTTCTCCCGAGCTCATTTCTGGCTAAACCATAGGTCGTGGGTCAGATCTGAGGGCACAATCGAAAGACAAAATTAAATTTCCAACAAGAAAGGTCCAGTCACTTTTTGTCGTATCTCTAACGGTTTTTAACCGCAAAATGCCCTCAAAGTCAAAAGTTTTTACGAATCCGGAAAAACATCTATGAAAAAAGGTCAATTTTTAAATCCCTTGTCATTTACTTAATGTACGACTTAACCAGTCCACGAATTCCGCTTATCCCCGAATTTGCAAGCGTTTACTTGGGGGCCTGGGGCGTAGCCCCCAACGAGCCGAAGGCGAGTCCCATATATATAACAGCCGCATATGTAACTGACTGACTCCCCCCCCACCCCCCCCCCCCCAATGGTCTACTTCATGCCATCAACCATCTGATATATTTTAATCAATACTTTAACAATTTAACAACCTGTTCTACCATTGCATTCAACCATAAGTTATGCCATAAAACATAACTAACTATTGCACTTTAAAACCAAAGCTGATTTAATAAGCTACTTGTTGTTATAAAATGTGTCCATATACATGGTCTCTGCGTTTTGTGCATCCCTGTGGCGAGACTGAATACGCTAACCTCAATGCCTGAGCGTAGGTTAACCGACAAACAGCCAACTTACTTTTACTCATTTCAAAATTCATACATATTTTTGTACTGAAATTCCAACCACCCATTTATTCCATCAAAAGCATTTTCTTCATTTAAAACCACCATCTCTAATTACCCTTCAAATGATCAAATGCAATAGTTTATAATATCCTTGATATCAAGCTCATAAATCAGCCTCTTCACCTTTTTTTCACTGAAATCCTATCTTTTTCCTCCCTACCCTGAATATTGAACAACTACTATCTACCCCAAATACAATTGAGTCTGATAAAATTACCCACTCTCAAAAAATTGCCTGATTTCAAAACTGTACTAATAGAAAATTAGCTAATACCTAAATTGATCTCGAACCCGAACTTAAAGTAACACCCCTAAGGGGGCCTGGGGGGCGGAGCCCCCCGGCGAGCGAAAGCGAGTATAATACATATATATCCAGTGAAATATTGCAGGGCTCCATTGTATAACATTAAAGATGTTTTTAATAACACAACTGCAGACTTCTACTTCTATCGGCAATGGTATAAAACAGCGTGTGTGTTATGGAAACAGTTTTGTAGCCACGTAATCAATTATTATGAAATTTTACAGATTAATTTTTTTATTTCTTAGAATCATAAGACTGTTTTACTCTCCGGATTTCTGGCCCCTAAATATTGTTCTTTAATTTTAAAGTCGATTTATTCTAAAATGTAACAGGATATTGAAATATTTTATATCATTTAAAAGGATATTACATTAACGTTCTAGTTATTCAATATAAAATTGTCTGCAAACCCGAAGGTACCTGCGAGTTATTAATAAAATAAAAGGATTATAAATATTATATTTAAAAACATCGTCTTCATTCAAATAGAATATAAATTTCTATAACTGATTTAATATTATGTTTATAACACTTTACTCAGGCACTTGTAGTGTAAAGTAACCTATCTATAACAGATCTGAGGCCACCAGCAATATTGGGTCACTCTGTCATCGAAGAGAGATACTTGCAGTGTACTCTTTCGCAGTTGTGCATAGTTTACAATATCGCATATATTAAACAGAGTTTAAGTTATGAAATATTTACAGCTATCCAATTTAATGTATTCAAATATTTAGATAATGTATACTGGTTACATTTTCATATAACTAAGTGTTATTTAACACACACCTGATTGATTCCTTTGACTAATAAATTTTTTATTGTTTTACAGGCTCATTCGCTAGTGCCTAGGCTTTGGTTTTATTTAAGAAAAAGACATTTAACATGTCGAAACCTGCCTAACTTTTCTCTTCCCAGTTTTATGTGTATATTATCAATAAACAAGAAAATTAAGAAGGCGAAACACAAAAATAATATAATCGTTTTGGATATATGCCATTATTAGAAAAATAAATCACATTTTTTCAAAAATGTTAATGCACTTCCTTTCTCACATGCCAAGCCACTAATACGTAATTTTATATCTGTAAAAATAACTTAAAACTAAAAGATGTCGTAATAAATATGTCACACAAAAAGCTTAAAGCTTCATTTAATAACCAATAAATATAAAATACGTTTTATTTACGGATATATTTTTGCACAATTCTAATATGACGAAGTCAAAATTAAACGTAAACAATTCCTACAGTTAAACATGTTCTTGGACAACATTCTGGTTGAAATATTATTGAACTGAAATACTCTTTTACATATTTTTAAGACACGTATCTTAAGTTTATAAATAGTACATAAAAATAGTTTAGAGATATTGAAAGGTTATTAACGTAATACACTTGCCAAGCACTTAACGATTTTAGGCGATGATCGTAGAGTAATAACATAGCTATTATTATTTTTCTGTTAGATAATCCTTTAAAGATGAGTTATAGTAAAAAAGACTTGTACCTCTAACTACATTTAAACAATCCAAATAAGAAGTGTAATAATTACTTAAAAAGTATAATACTATTTTATTCTTCGTAATAGTCTTAAGTCTGTCGAGATACAACCTTATGAATGAGGACTTATCCTGTGTATATTTTTTTAAACTTCATTAAGTATTTTATGTAAGCTCACAAAAGAGCCGAACGCAACTACTGAACTTCAGTTTAGTTATTTGGCAGTAATTTATACTCAAGCCAGAGAGTTTCAACACGACAACAGAGAAAGATAATGTGTGACAGAAGTGTCACTCTTCAGACACTCTGCGTCACGTTGTGACAGAACGTGAAGAGTGTCATTGCCTTACACCACATATCTTTTATAAGTTAACGAACGAACAATTAGCAAGACTGAACTTTAGTTTCGTTATTTGGCAGTACTTAAATACTCAAGTCAGGGAGTTATAACAGGGACATATCATATGTGACAGAATTATAACTGTTTACACGCTCTGACGTCACGTTGGAACAGAACGTGACGGGTGTCATTCCCTAACAACATATATCTTATATAAGTTTACGATCTAACAGAACGCAACTAGCAATACGGAAATTCAGTTTAGTTATTTGGCAGTACTTTATTCCCCAAGCCAGGGAGTTTGCAACACGTACAACAGGGACATATCATATGTTACAGAATTATAACTGTTTACACGCTCTGACGTCACGTTGGAACAGAACGTGACGGGTGTCATTCCCTAACAACATATATCCTATATATAAGTTTACGATCTAACAGAACGCAACTAGCAATACGGAAATTCAGTTTTAGTTATTTGGCAGTACTTTATCCCCAAGCCAGGGAGTTGCAACACGTACAACAGGGACATATCATATGTTACAGAATTATAACTGTTTACACGCTCTGACGTCACGTTGGAACAGAACGTGACGGGTGTCATTCCCTAACAACATATATCTTATATAAGTTTACGATCTAACAGAACGCAACTAGCAATACGGAAATTCAGTTTAGTTATTTGGCAGTACTTTATCCCCAAGCCAGGGAGTTGCAACACGTACAACAGGGACAGATCTTGTGTGACGGAATTGTCATTGTTCACAGTCTCTGACGTCACGTTGTGACAGACCGTTAAGTGTGTTATTCCCTTACAAGAAGTGTTTTTCCCTAACTGCCTTATACAATTTACATTATTATTTAATATTGTTATGTATTTCAAAATATTGGTATTACATTTTTACACAGATTTTTGTTTGATATAACAGCATCAGTAACTATTAACAAATCTAATTCTACACCAATGGAATGTAAACATTTAACTAGCTGATTGAGTAAACGAGTAGTATGAATACTAAGAATATAATTTTTGATACGTTAAGGTCATAACTATTTACATTGGTCAGACCTTCACCTAAAATATTATCTACTTCTAAATTAACAAATGTTTTTATAAGGAGTCTTTTTCATATTGGATAACATCTGAGGATCATTGCAGGTAATCCTAGAAGGAACTTCGTGCTTTCTGACAAGATTCTCAGGATGGATAATGTTATAGTGAGCTCTTTATCAGCCATCTCACCTTGTAGGTAGAGGAGACTATCTCTGTTTCAGCCTCTTCTATTCAAAGCGGGTAAAGAAAACAATAAAAAGATTTCGGATATTCGCTACCGTTATACACTATACCCTCTTATCCAGGTGAAAATGCCTAAGACATTAAAATATTGAAATAATACTACACCTTCGTTAGTTAGGGTGTGAGGTGTTTCTACTCTTGGCTCCTACACGGTGACATCACTTGGGTTCATACTCTCAAGTTTTTTACATCGTGCAATTCGTGAGGTATCACTTAATTACTTTACTTTGAGTAGCAGAAAAGTTTCAAATTTTTAATTTTTAGGGGGTTATGAACCTGAAGAATAGGACAGATTTCAATCCTCGAAGCTTAGTGTTATTCTCTATTTTAACACATAACGATACAAACATCTGAAAACCTTTTATCCTTTTAAACTTTCGATCGGTCATAACATACATTAAAGGGTAAAGGAAGGAAATACTGTACTTCATGTTTAGACCATCAGCAGCCTTTGACACTATGTTCCAACCACTCAGTTATCCTCTGCAGTAATCTAGACCTATAAATCAACCCATTTACATCACTATAGACGTCCCAAGGTAAGGTAGTCCAGATTTAAGTGTCACTTCAGTTGTTGCTGTGCCGAGTGTCGGTTCTACTGAAAGGTATAAACCAGACCCCCCCTTTAGGAAAGGGGGGGGGGTAAACCCTCCTTAGGAAGTCACTTGCACCCACTACTCCTAACCCAAAAATTTACTCTGTATCACTAAAATTGTGTTTTGATACCTGTGCTTGTAGGCATTGTATTGCAACCCGATTTGCAACGTTTTGATTGTTAGGCGATAAAAAATCAATAACTGTTCCAATTTTTAACGTTAAGCAAATTGGTTTATTTCGTCAGAAAAATTCCAAAACCAAACATAAAGTTGTAAAGAATTAAAAATGGTTTCCAGGGAAGGAAGAAATATTTTAATTGCAGTATTTTAAATACAGTTAGTGCCACATAATTCGAGGATACTTTTCCGGAAATAATACATTTAAAATACCTTTATTTTAATAAAAACATTATATGTTATTTTCTTGATTTTTTACCTTTGGAAGATCAAATTATCGCACTGTGAATATGAATAAATATAATTTTTAAGTGTACAAAGTCCTTAAAATATCCGTAAATCATTTACTTATACATAATATTAAATAATACATTTCGGATCATCCCCAAAATTGTGCAGTAGTGGGACTTCTAACATGAATCTAAAGACTGTTAAGTCTTCTATTTATATTTATTAAATGGAGTTTTAGAACCCTATCAGTTATTATAGCATGTAGGTAAATTGCTCGTCAGATAATACCGTTAGAAAAGTGATCATTAAAGATTTTTATCTCAGATTAATATGAAGTTTTACCACGTGACAATAGTGTTTCAGTAGGTGCTAAAACTCCCACTGTTTGATATTTTAACTGAAACAACTTTTATTACAACTTCCATGAGAAAATGAAAGTACTTCATTCACTCAAGGTCATCTGCGAAAATTCCAATCGCAACAATCACCGGCAAACGCTGCAGTATTACATTTATGCATGCTGTATAAAATTAAACCTCAATCAGTGACATATGTGCAGTTACTTAATGTACCACACATGCTAATTTAGTCAATGTGTGCCATGATGTCAACTGTGTAGAACATTACCACGAGGCTTGTAGTTGAACGAACACGTTACTATCGCTAACTAAATCTAGTTTACCGTACTGACACTCTGACGTCTTCTTTCCTCAAAGTTATACATGTGTTTATGCAAATAGTCATATTTAAATAATTTATTTTCCTTAAATTTACAATTTACATGTGTTGCTATAACCTACTCTTTTCATTTTAACGTAGTTATATTTTAGTCCTTAATGCAATTACCTCCATCATCTATAATTCCCTAATTGGTGTTTGCATTACACATCTAATTGCAGTGATTTTATTTCAAAAACATAATATATTATTTATGTGTTTTGTTATATAAGTAAATTTAAAAGATATTACCACTACTTCATTTTATATTTTATATTAACTAACGATTTATGCCACAACTACTGGAAAAATCGGTTATATATCCAATATTATGTCTCATTATTCTTTTTTGTTTACATTTGAAAGGGGTTACCGTTTTTTAAAGAATAAATGCGAATATTTAGAATTATAGTTTTAATTCAGATTCGTTACTATACTAATTTAGCCTGTTTAATTAAATTGTTTATGAAACTTTAATATTTATGTCCCTGCATGTCTTATAAAGGAAACCTTGTTTGCATAAGTTAAATCTTTTTGTAAAAAATTCAATATTCAATTATATTCGCTCATAGGTGGTGAAAGATGTTTGTAAAATGATTGCGGATTTTATAAAAATGAATATGTCAATTTATTTTATATAATACTAGCAGTTACCTAAAGCATCGTAAGCATTTTTTATGCATTGCACGTGTACCAGCACTAGTTCCAGTGGATTATATTTCCGACACAAATGCTGAGTTTAGCTCATTGTGACAGGCACGAAAATACGTCAATAGTGTATATCTATGGCCATTTTAATTTACTCAGCTTTAAGCATTTTTTGTACAGTACTTGCTTTTACCGTCTTTCCCCAATCAAAAAATATATACATATGCCAAACACAGGTCTGAGAAGCCTACTTTTGGCAAAAGACAAGTAAGTTGTATTTTATAATAGACTTTGTATTTGTAGTGAAAGTGAGATAGTACCTTTGTCCTTGTTATATTACAATACTCACCAAGTACTGCATACTATATACTTGCTAATATACGTATTGTTTGGAAATATTGGAATGAACATATATGTGATATATGAAAATAAAACAGGCGAACATGTCTGCGTCATGTGACGGAATGGCCTATCATCATTCCGTGATGCTTCTAAGACAAATTTTTCCTAAGAGTTGTGGTACGATTATTTACTTCCCCCTTCTCTACCTCAGGTATCTGCACAAAGAGAGAGAATGAAGGGAAATATGAAGTAAAAGAGGTTAAGAGAAAGACTTGTCATGTTATTTAATATTCAGTTTAGTTGGTGTCTGTTTTCATGTGGCGTGCTGATGAAGCAAAACTACTGGTGAGACAGCTAATATCAACATACTAAATTGACGTAGAGTAAATAGGTTATGGTTAAGATGTCAGCATGTAGGTAGCTCATACCATGAAACTCAGCCAATATCAATTAGCATTATAATGTACGCGAGCAATCATTTAGCAAATTAAACACTAAGACACAGAGACAGCTCTTACTATTTCTACGAGTATTACATAAGATACCTAAATACCGATAGGATTAACATCCTTTGAGCAGATTTTACTAGATTATCAACCTTTTAAAACAGTACTTTTGAGAATGGGTCGAGTATTATTTAAATAAAATCTAACAATGGATTACAAAAAATGCTAACTGTAAATTGTTTTTAGTTTGCAATGTTACTTTTATACAATATTAAATTATTTTACAAAGATACAACGTTAGGTAAATTAAGTCTATAACATAATATTATTTTCAATACATTAAATTAAACTTATACACAATATAATTCCTTAATAACAGTTTAATAATTAGATTAGTATCAACTAAGATAATGAGTAAACATGTTCATTTACGTATAATTATGTTTTGAAATTTATAATTTTGAGCCTTTATCTAATAAACGCCGATGTTCAATTACGTATGAATTGCTGCATTAGATGTTCTATTAGTATTTATATGTGATAAGGAATTAAACAATATGGAAATTCGTTATATACGAATTTTGTCAGCTCTGCTTAAGAAGCTTTAAACAATAAAGCTAATAACTAGTTTATATCTATCTTTATGGAACTACATATAGTTTTAGCTATAAAAAGTATGGAATATTTCACATATGCTAATACTGCAATGGATACAGTGTAGTGGAGGCCACGGTTGTCTTTTAATGACCTCAAGATCACTGATTGGAAAAAAATTTCAATTTACTTAACCTTTGTCCTTTTAGATATAGATTTGCACACACTTTATGTTTAGCTTTGCCTAAATTGTATTTACATAAAGAATAAAAAGAATGTACTGTCATTTATATAATGCAATGTTGTTTTACTAGATATAAAAAATATGTATTTCATAAAAACAGAATACGCAGTTTATTCATAGTTAAAACCTTAGTCATTAAACATTAAAGAACAAGTTGTGTTGTAATGGCAGGTGTTGTAACTAGAAAGTCTAAAGCCGGTCTCTCTCTGGTAGTGATGAAGCTATAAACCGAAGCCACAAATTGCAATTAAGGTTTCCAGCTGAATTGAAAGTTAGCTCAACAATACTACTACGGTACAGACTTAGTAGCGAGCAACAAAAGGCAACACCTGAGTTTACATTCAGTAAAATGTTTCTTGGACCCGTAATTAGAGCAAGATGCTATTTTAGACATGGGACTTTAGTAACATTTTTGCTTAACTCTCGAACAAAAGGTTGCATCACTCAATTTACTAAATTGTAATAATCATAACAGATGACATGTTCTTCTCGTGATTGGCCAAAGATTTAAAATGATATAATAAATATTATATATACTGTATATACTCTACTAAGTACCTTAAAATTTATATAAAAACAGAAACAAAAATTCAGTGTTCATGTTTAACATGTTTAATTTTCGAGTTCATAGAACCCTTAATCAAAACCACACTGAATTAAAACATACAAAGAGAACTCAAACCAAGAGCAAAAGACGTAACAAAAATAAAATTTTAACAAATAAATACCATAAACAACAAGTTCCAATCAGCTTTGTATAGAATATTTGTAAATTTTTACAAAGAACTAATTTTTTTGTTATTAGAAGGAAAAGAGAATCATCTTAGGTTATATACATATATATAAAACCTATATATATATATATATATATATATATATATATATATATATATATAGGTATATATATAAATATATATATATATATATATATATTTATATTTTCCATTGTTTATACTTTTATCCACCTTTAGTGGGTAGTTTTTTAAAGTTAGTTTAAGTTATAAATATTAGTTTTATGTTATAAATAATAATAGAACGTATACTCGTTTAAATTAGTCACAAATTAATTTCTCGCTACATTTTCCACGTTTAGAAAGTACGTTAATTCAAAGAATATAATGTTAGTTGTTGTCCATGACTAATTGCTTGTAGTTGATCTGGATTGATTTACACATTTACAAAAGTTGTGATATTTCATAAGCAGACAGTATATAATAGGGACACACCGCAAATTCATAAATAATTACATATTTTTCAACCACTAATTTATATAAAAACCTGCTATATTTTTTTCATATGGTTTAAATCTTCTTGACATCTTTGGGCTTAGTGGACAGTTTAATTAGTGTTGATTTTCGTTTGAATGGCGATATTTTATTTCTAGTTTTAGCAAGAGTTGAGAATATACTACATGTAGTGTTGTGACAGTCCCCGAATGACGCCAACGATCACGTGACTTCTCTACGTCATCTCCAAGACGCCACATGTCTCGAGTGTCACACACCCTAATTACATTCCTGTCCGTCGCTTTTCCATCGCGTTTTATCTTACATTCTCAATTTTACTCTTACAAATTTATAATTAATTTAAACGCTTCAAAATGACGTTATGGTGTTATAACTGAAATCTGTAAAATACAGAGAATTAATCCTAGTAAGAGTAAAATATCAGATACGAAGAGACTAGCTGAACAAATCTGATTTGACCTTTCAGGATTATCCAAGACAGATATTCATGATGTACGCTCATGAATATCAATAATATTCAAGGAGGGGAGATCTAACTAGCACTGCAAGGTACTCAATCTGGTTTTCTTTAAATAGACTGAGGACTTTTTCTATTTCTAAGAAATAAATTATTAATCAACCATGTTAGTGTTTTGTAGATGTCAGAATGAGAGGCTATCAAAAGGGTTAAGACTATTTAATGATATTTATGTTTCAGATTATATTTTTAGATTAAAATATATACATATTTAATAAGCGTCAAATATTTATATGCATACGTTAAAATAATGCGAATTTCCAGCACTTTATATAGTTTTCTGACGATAGCTATTTCTTATGTCCCAGATGTTGTTTTACGTATCTCAATCTAGAAAAGTTTTATCCAAGAAACAATTATCAATTAGTACTTTTATACTTATTGATACAATCCCACCTCCACCAAAACTCACGAGGCTGATGATTGATTTCTTTTTAAGAACAACGTCCTCTTTGGATTTCTGGTAAAACCAGGTTGATTGCTTTTAAAGAACAAATTAGATCTCGGCTATTAGACTGTTATAATACTAAATCTATGGCAGGAAGGGTTGATTTAATTTTAATCTTACATTTAGCTCCAGTTTTTTACCTTCCTTTTATTGCAGCGTCAGGAATCTATGTACGCATGATGAAACAATTAGACTACTACTTCAGCTTCTTCGTTGCCGAATTTCTTCGGACTCTTCAGACGAACAATGACACCAGATTCCAGGAGTCAAGGTCTGAGACAGCGTATCAGAGGTACCAGACGCTTGCAATGGAAGGAAAGTCAACTAGAGCAAAATTAAACAATCAAAAAGAAAATACTGTTAGTCCCTATATATAAATAAAACTACTACTTGAGCAAACTTTCCACTATCAATATTATTTGCAACAGTAATTAAATACTGATGAAAATTACTGTAAATATTTTTTTAATTTCTTTCCGTAAATTTTACTAACAATTTACATTCGTGTAGAGCTGTACCTATGTTAATAATCTTAAGAGAATTCCATGAAAGAGGTGTGAAAGTAAGTGGAAAGTGTTATGACCTTTCTAATACAATTTTCCAGCAGTTTCCGGCTTTCAATTTACACTGATACAGTCGAGAAAGAAAGCCTGTATTTTACGGTCAATAGTCCCGAATTCCCCGAGAGTTGTACAAGAGAGTCGCAAGCACAGATCAGTGAGCGGTTCACGCCTCGTTGCCTCCACTCTCAGTCCAACATTGATGACGTCACTTTCCACTCACTCACCCGATCTGACCTCTCTCGTCAGCTTACAAGGTTCATTCGTCTTCATAAATTAAACTAAAACTACCTTAGGATATTGTTTTATAAAATTAACTTTTTTTTTCTCATTAATATAATTTCCTATTATAAATTATGTGTATATTATCCATTGCAAACATGTTACTATTTTACAAGTGTTGACATATATCTCAAGTAAACTAGTATATTAACATATATAAGAAATATAATATTTAATATTAATAAATATTAAATATTATAATATTATGTTAATATTTTTGTAATTCTCAGAAAGTATTTTTATCAAGTGTTTGAATCATCAAGTAACAATTCACTACCTGTAATATACACGTCCTTATTAAGTGATTTGTAATATAGTGATTTAATTATTAAATTCAAACCTCAAAGCACTTAACATTCTTATAAACCTGATTAGAAACTAACCATTAGAATATAGTTAGAATTTCTGAATTTATTGGATTGTTGTATGTCTAAAACATTAATATATTAATTAGACTGAATTTCAATTCGTAAATTCATCAAACAATCTATTCTTGACCAGGATTTTTAGGGAGCCATTATTTATACACGTGTGGTTAAATAAACTTATTTACGAAGCCCATGGGTTTATCCACACATAAGTAATACTTATCAAGACATCCACCCGATCATTCCGATCATAAATTAAATTTAAACAATTCCTCATGAAGGTGTCTAAGATTTATATTTGCCCTATTTATATTATAGATGTAGAGCTTCACAGTTTTGTACGAGCTATCTTGTCAAGGTACGCATTTGATTTAAATTATATGTGTCCGCATGTGTGGATGCATGAGTGTGCAAGAGTATGTGTAAGATAAGATAGTAATATTAAAATATTCGTAATAATGTTGGGGGATTCAGTTCTGTTCAAACCCTTAAAATACTGTGGATGCATGTATTCGTTGTATCATGTTTTTCGATAAAAATTTACAATATACAACTAGTTTTCATGCACGTTGAATCTAGTATATAATCCTCGTATTATTAGCTAAGCTTTAGCTAAACCTATTACTCAAGGAGCTGTAAAAATCTCTTATTTTTAGACTGCTAGTCTGTCTACCTGGTTGTCGCTCATGCCTGCCTGCACGATGTCTCGAAAAGGAAAAGACAGGAAGGCCTTGTAATTGTGTATGAAGCTCCATTTCTATGTAAGCAACTCCAAGTTTAAATTGATGAATCAAAATTTAAATATGTCACACGCAAGATATCTAGAGAAATAAGTCATCCGTAGATATCAAATTTCGTAAGGAAATTTGATATCAAATTTCCCTTCACCATTCCAAACTGTTTAGAAAATAAATAAAATGGCTATGAAAGTTTCAATTTTTTTTGGAATAACTTTCCATGAAATTCAAGTGCAATGTCTCACATATTGATGAACAAGATAAAGGTTGTTGCAGGTCACTAATGAGCCACCTCATATGATAAATGGACATTCCATTTAAAACTGTTACCACAGCAGTTTTATATATATATGATTTGGTTTTTAGTTCTTTATTTATTTTTCATCGTAATTATCTTGAACATTTTAAGTGACTGAGACTACAAAATTCTCTATTTTTCAACTCATTCCCTTTCTTCTACTCAGCCAGGTCACCTTCTGTTCCCCACGCCTTCTTTTCGTTTATTTAACAAACTATCTTTACTTAATCCTATTGTATTTATATCATATACTAGCGGACCCGGCGCGCTTCGCTGCGCATTTCAATAAGTTTCCCGCGGCTTCGCACGCAATTTCCGTTGAAAACAGTACACTATATTCACTTATTCATTTTCTATCACATTCTAAACATTGCTGAGATAATTGATAGTCGTTCCTTCGTGAGCTTCTTGGGCGCATTATGAAGGTGTACCACATTCCTGATACCACATTCCTGATACTTCTTTCAAAAAAAAAACAACTAAGGTTGATTTTATAACATTCTTTATATTTGTAGCCAACGTAAGATAGTAATTATGATATCTGCATTGCTCTTCTGATCAAGCATGAGCATGGTTTATATTAAATAAATATTGCAGTTAAAGGTGAATTTTTACGTCAAATTTGAATTGTATTATCTGGATAGTAAAGTCTATGTTTAACAGTGATTGCAGAAACAGTTTAAACAAAATTTGTCGTTTCTCTTAAGCTTACTCTATGCCTTAAAACTATAAGTGTAGTAATTAAATTATATATAAATATATCTTTTATCGCATTATATATGTTTACAAAGAACAGCTGATTAAAAATTTGAAAAGACTCTTTCACTTAATAACATATGTTTGCTGCAATGCATTTCTTACGGGTATTTCTGTAACCAGTGGGGCGGAATCCTGAATCAGGGAAAGGGATAAAAAGTATCCTATAACCTTCTACAGATCAAGACGAACAAATTAAAAAAAATTAGGCGAATCCGTCCAGCCGTTTGTGAGTGATGCTGTTACACACGAACAGTTTCATTTTTATATAATAGAAGATTTTTACACAAAAATTCGTACTATCACCTCCCACCAACCCTCCACGATGCATCGAAGTAACTTTTAATTTTCTGAAACTACCCAGTTTCAGAATGAACATTCATTATGTTTTAGATAAATAGTAAAGACAAAACTATACATTACTGTGTAAGTTTGTTTCATTATATTTGTGGCTATACCCATCTTTTTGTTATGATTATTTAAAATGAATTAAAATCATAAATACAGAAATATATTGGGTTTTTTAGGGTTGATAGTTGGAGAAATTGGCAACATTTCCAAGAGTTGCAATGCTCACGTGTTTTAGTGTCTTAGGGAGCACTAAGTGCGATTTATTGACGCTGCCCTTAGCCCTTCTCGTAAACAACAACAGGTGAAATGTTCTTTTGCCATTTGTGTAGCTTTCCTTTGCTATGACATTTAAGTATGCAATATTGTTGGTTTTAGATAAGTATTCATTTTAGAAATTAATCTATTTATTTCTTTTAATTTATTAATGTTGCCTGTTTAGAAAAACATCCATAGATTTTGTTAAATTTGTATGGAAGTTAGCATTGTTGTGTAGTAAATCTCCGTGTAGGAAACACATTTGAAGTAAAATTCCTGTTTATTATACTGATGACATATGTAACAATTATTTTTATCCTACATTAACAAATATAGTCTAAACAAAAATTATAAGTATAATATGTGCTATTATACAAATTGTTATTTGATTTTCTACATTGGTTTACAAATTTCAAAATGTTATCGTTGCTGACATATTTACTCTTAAGAACATAGTAATAATGTTCTCTTACAACAAGATAAATCCTATGGAGTGATATGCACTACCATAAAATATAGAAATGAAGATTCATTCTGAATTTAAAATAGAAAGATCAGTTTGTTTTCAATGTATCGTGCAAACAAACAATAGAAAGACAGAAATGAAGTTTTGCAAGGAGCTCGAGTAATAGCTTAGTTTAGACCATCAACAAAATCACAATAAATTTTATCTATTAGTTTAATACTATTAATACTTTAATAATATTTATAGTCTGAAACATTTTTAATTAGATATTTTACAGAGTTAAGTTTAAAATCCTATGGATTTGCCTAAGTTTGACTTTTCACCTCCCAAGCACGACATAACTTTTTTACCTACTGGCTAACGGTGCAACTATAGGTACTTTTAATATACTATTTAAAATTCGATCGAATAAAAATATAACAACAGCTTTATTAAAAAAAACTATTCCATGATATTGTAATGTTAAGAAATTCTAATCCTTAACACAAAGCAAATCAGTCAATACCAACATGCATGATTTATGGATTGGTTTATCATCTAACGAGATTAACTTATTGTATTTTACGAATTGGACATCAATATATATGTAAGATTTCATATTTCTTTGGATATAAGGTTTTATAAAGCCAATAAAAAGTTTAAAAAATATTTCATAATTTATTATATTTTTTTACACAGAGTTATCGTAATTTGGTTATTTTTTACAAAATTAAATATACTTAGATAGATGTAGACTTCTTTTATCTTAATTAAACAAGTTAGATTTATTTTAAATAGGTCGCTTTAAAATTCGAAGTTTAAATATTTTTTTTAACAATAGAACATAAACATAACTTTGAGAGAATTAAATTTTAGTAAATCAGAATGTATCATAAAAATCTTTTAATCAAAAGAACATTTGTTTTCTCTGGGTTTTACTAATTAACTATTTTTGCTTTTTAGATATAGTTCAGTAACATGTGGCAATCACTGTAAGTAATTCTACCTTAAAAAATGTATTTGTATATGCTACATTTTTTATAATGATATAAGTTCTTAAATTTTAAAATGAGTTTAATATTTAACTAATGTAACTAATGTAGTGTAAACTATTGTTGGACACTAAACAACACAATTATTTTTACCACATTCTGAGACCACTAAACTCTAGTGTTATAATATTTCATCATAGAGTTCAGATAAAGAGATATCTATGTCATTGAATATTTGTTATAAATTTCAGTTGACTTACAAAATGTTGATACATTCAATTTATTAGCATTTTAAATACTCGAATCACACATATTAGATACTTTCTATAAATCAGTTTTTTATATATTAATGAAATAGATATTCGTAAAATTTACATAAATGTATGTTGTCACCCTCACAATATTATAAATTGGCCATTTTAAATGGTGGAACAGCCACCATTCCATCGATTGTAGATAAATTTAATATGGACATTCTTAGGGTCTCTGGTTTATAAACATATGGTTACTATTATATTATTTAGAAAATTCCTTTAAACTAAATCACACTGGTCATTAAAGTGTTGAAAAATCCCATTTTGATCCCTAGTTGTGGATATTAATGCCTGAAGCCTGTAAAATGTAATCAGTTGTGCTGTTTAAACATTGTTTTATGACAGCACAATCATCTGTTTTATTAATTTTACACAAAATTTTTAGAGTGTGAATTTTCTAAGGAGTAAATAATATTTTATACCTTAGAAAATATCTCAAAACAAGACGGTGATAATTTTTCTCTAAAGACTACCTTTAAAGAAGTTGGCAAGACCTATTCTTGATGTGTTTCTGGAAATGTGCTTTTGAACTAGTGTACCAATCCCAGTTGTAAATATTTAAAAAAAAATACGTAAATAGTGTAGTGTTAATGTACTTTTAACAGCATGTATTTAGGAAATATTAAGTATTACGCATGAAAGACTATTATCTAACCTTTACTATAAATTTAAAAAACCGTTATAAAACCAATCTTAGTTGTCTTTTGACAGAGGAAGGCTTCTCTGATCTATTGTATATATTTTCTTGGTGGGAAAATAAGGCCAAAAAACTTCAGAAAAAAGACGTTAGGAATGAATTAAGCTACAAAGGCCATAAATAAATAATTTTAGACGTATTTTCTTGATTGTGACAATAAAGCAAACTCAACATTAGCGTCGGAAATATAATTCAGTCGAGCCAGAAGTACTCAAACAAGTGCAAACCTATGAATTTGCGTGCGAAGCCGTGCATGAGTGCTAGTCTAATGTTTATGTTATTAAAAAATATATTATTAATTAAAAAATAGGGGTACAAAAGCAGATTGACGATTACACATCCAGAATAAAGTGTAGAGCAGTGAGCAGAAAGTAAGTCTACAGCTGTTTCGCTTGTACTCCCACCTTTACAGTAATGACATCACCACAGCTTCAGTGAGTCGGACCTGTGATTAGAGAAAATCTTCACAGTGCCATCCGATATCAGATGTCAAGGTTTACGCAGGAAAGTAAGTAGTGTTTTTTTTTCACATATTTAACAATGTGTGATTTTGAGTAGTGCAGTGACAGTACTAGTGGGACATCTTAATAATGTAACTTCGTACAAAGTTTTACTTTCAGATTAGAAACATACATAATTATATGTAATAAAATTAAATTTTATGTATCAACGTATTTATTTATGAACACACATTATTGCGAGAAAATTAAACAGATTTCATTTGAATGTAATATTTAAAACATTTGTCGTTCACCATCATACAGTTTTAATAACATTTATTAGTTTCCGCATTGTTATAAATGTTTTAAAAAGAATGATATTTGTTTATTTAACATTATGATTGATTGTACAAATAGTTCACAGTTTTACTACTAGGTTTATCGCAAAATAATTATGTAGATGACTGCTAGAAATTTGTATGGATTTGAAAGAGATAAGAAACTTATTTTATATACATTTTAGCAGCTATATTTGCACTATAAGACATGAGCTGAGATAAAACCTAGAGAGATTTCTGTTATAAAATAAAGTAGAATTTATCTTTAATAAAGATATTAATATTTCGCAATTCATATTAATCTCGTACGTTTATCTCTTATGAAAAAATAATTTGTTAAGACCTACATTAAAATATACTATCAACCTACCTATACTACTTCCAGTATATTTTCAAAATTCAATAAGTGGATTTTGTCATTATAATAACCATCTGATACTATCTATTAGGCGTACAGGAATCTTCATGTGAATTATATTATAGTATTATATATATATATATATTATATATATTATATTATATTATATATATATATATATATGTATATATATATATATATATATAATTATTTAGCATTACATAATGTTTTACTATACTATAATCATGTTTTGAACTTTGCAGTAAAAAGTAGTATCGTTTCGTAGGTACTTGCTGTTGGTATATTACGCGTTGTCTCTGTAAGTTGCTCAATAAATTCTCTACACAAAGCCTCTTCCAAACAAAGGCCAAGAAAGCGCTGGCTTTGTTACTTGACAGCCCAGGGCTTACAATATTGCAGTTCTTGGCGTATAAAACATCACACCGGTATTGTGCAAGGGAACTACGTATAATTCCTGGTATTTCAATTAAAAAATATTAAAATATTAACCGTCAAAAATTAACTCGTAATTCAAGAAGAGTGAATTTAACCAACAAATGAGTGGAATTCAATCATATCTATGAAAATGTTGTACGTAATGGTTTTCAGGGAAAGATAGACCAAATTACAGACCAATACTATGAAAAATATATATGTATAATCTAAATACCACTAGCAGTTTGGATTTTGTTTTTTGGATTTTTGGGTTTTTTTTTGCTTTAATTTATGCAAAGATATTATTTTGGAAAATTCTGCCCTTAGTATATTAAATATTCAAAGTTTATATAATGCATTATTGCATTAATGCATATATACAAGTCAATTTGAAGGAGAAGCTCGGTTAAATTCCTAAAAATATATGTTGCCAGAAATTACCTAGGACGCTTAAATTTCCACATATAGTACTTACTCGTAATATTTGCAAAATCTGTGGTAATTAAAAAAACTCCCTCAATTTATTTAAACTTCTTGATTTTAAATTAAAAATAAGCTGTTTCTATTTTGTGGAATGTGCGGAAACTAATTAAATGCGATATTCAAAAATGCACACGAGCTAAATAAGAGCTAATGCTCTCACCAGAACTTAATTCCTGTTGCCTTGTTACAACATTTTATTTTTTTTTACAAATATGATGATAATTTACCATGAAAGATTAATTATTTTTAAAACTACATTTGATAAAAGTAGCAATAATTTTTTACTATTGTATTACACTACTCCTAATCATAAGAAAATAAAATATCATATCAACCGCGGTCATACCACCTGGAAAAAGAGCGATGTTCTTGGATGACAGAAATACTGCGCTTTCGATATTTAAATTACCCTGACATTAAACATTCATAACTCTTTAATGTATAACTCTTCCAAAAGATCCATCTTAGCCCAAGTTATTCGAGAATATAAACTGTGAGGTTGTTCCTACCTACGTAAATACACCAACTGAATAGAGCCTCCCGGATATACGAGTAGACATGGCTCTTAACTCCTTAAAGTGCTAGACTCTTCTCTGTGCATTAACAACCTATCGATTCAATAATAAAACCAAGAGGTTCACTATCCTGTTAAATTATTGCGAAATACTAACTAATGTCACACAATATGTGTTATCTAATTATATTGTTACGGAACGTCCTCGTTAATCGCTTAAGTGACACAAGATCACAAGTTAACATTTTGCACATAAATATCATAGAGGCAATTGTATTCATTGGCTATGGGACAGGTGGAATGGTCTACATACCACGAATGCCCACAATAGCTTGAGATTACCAGTTTAAATTTAAAAGGTTCAGGTAACTCTGCATTTCATGAGAGTAAATAAAGCTCAAGGTCAATGTCTAAAAATGGCTTGAGTATATTCAAAGGAACCGTGTTTCTCCTCCACGGTCAACTGTACGACCTGCTTTAGAGGAAGCAGGTCCTGACAGTCCGTCAATTCTTCAACGCCAGGGTTTTTAAAAAGGTGTTTCAATACTTCAAGGACAGGAAAGTTTTAAGATGTTAATATCACAAATAACGAAGATAATAATAATAATTATAAATAATAATATTAACATACGGGTATTAAGTCAATACAAACGTGCAATTCTTTGTAATTGTTTTATAATACTGATTAAGTAAGGCATTGATAAAACACATAACATAAAGAGCTGGAATTTCTCTCATAAAAATATATATTCGTACCAACTAAAACATATTCCCACCACATACAAAAATTATTAATTTAAAATCAAATATGGTTAGTAGTTATTGGTTATCTAGGTGATTATAAAATACTCATAAGTTATCATATTGTCTATAAGTTGTTTAAAAAGAAACAAATATGTTCAATATATCATCCAAACTTTGTACGATTTCTACGATATCACTAAAATTTCTGAAATTGCAAATAATAATGTATAGTAAGGTATTATTCTGATAAAAACCACACTTTAAATATTGTCACATAATTTTATAACTAATAGTGTATATTGTGTTTAAAACCATGCAAGCCGTACTATCTAACACGGTCCCACCTAGTACAGACATTATTATGTTCACACCACTCATGCAATATTGCCATTTATCATCACGCTGAATACGTTCATTATCTTGCTGACACCACGCACACCGACTGGTATGATATAGTCCCATCAATATCGGTCCTTAGTGTGTAGTCAGCACACCTCCAATACAGTCTGACACGGTCTCACCTAGTACAGACCTTATTATATTCACACCACTCATGCAATATTACCATTTATCATCACGCTGAATACGTTCATTATCTTGCTGACATCACGCACACCGACTGGCATGATGTAGTCCCATCAAGTTCGGTAGCAATACGGTCTGACACGGTTCTACCTTATTTATATGGACCTTATTATATGGACAACAATCATGCAATATTGCCATTTATCACCAATCTCAATACCTTCAATATCTCGTTGATACTATGCATTACCATGTATGATATAGTACCATCGAGTTCGGTCCTTATTGTGTTTCCACCAAGCAAGCAACCTTGTCGTTTATGATCAACGTATATGTGGTCAATATTTGTTGACACCACGCACATTATGTCGTCTTGTTTAAAATTAACTAATATTAACCCATAAAATAATAAATATGTTTGCTAGTCATCAATTAGAATATATATGTACAAAACATAAATGTCATATCATTCTTGAGTTTGTAAAACTTTCCTGCCAAAAATTTATAATAATGATTAACGTGCATAGCTCTAGTGAGTTACTACATTAATATACTAACAGTATTAATTGTATAGTTATATGAAGTATGGTTTACTAGTTCCTTATAAATGCTAAAGAAAAATAGAGATGCAATCTAACACAGATGTATTATAACCAACCTGTTGAGTTTTGAGTTTGGAATAGTGATAAGCATAACGTTCAATCAAGATCTTGCATCCTGCATCTTCTAGGTACAAAATTATGACTGTAAGTGTGGGAGTCAAAATTTACATAATATAGAAGAAAGTCATTGGTATTTTATTAGGTGATCAAAATTAAATTCTCTTCTATTAATAATGAACTTCTTCCAAGTAAGTAATATTGGCACGAAATAAACTGATCTGTGTCCTTCATTAAAACGCTTTTCTCTATTTCCAAGAAAATCCAACGCTAAATATAGTTTTCACATTAACCTAAATCCTAACTTATTTGATTACATAAAAAAGCAAGAAATAAATATGAACTCTGATCTAAAAAGATCCACGTTTCTGAGATTCAGTAAAATGCTTCTGAACTATTATAACTGAATCGATTTAGACCCTCTTAAACATAAAATATAGAAGTCTCACCCAACGAACTATATACTGGAACGCGCACTACCCATAAGCCGCATGTTGTGTTTTCCGGTCTTGTCTGATAATTTGTTACACATTTTTAAACTCAGTTTTTCTGTAAGTTGTTAAGTTCTTCTACATATTTAAAACAAATCCTGCCTAACTCAGATTTCATCATTTTCATGTCTGCTAGAGGATTTCGTGCAAGTTTAAACGTGTGTGAAGGAACCAACATAGCACAAATATCATAATTAATGGCATCAAGTTTAAAAAATGGCTTTTTAGAGAAGTGGTGTTAGGTCATTACTATAATGCCTGCCATATGGACGGACTGAGTTCTTGCCCCTTTTTAACGCCTGCAGACACTGGACTCAACACCTGATTCCAGCTCGTTTCTGCGGCCCAGAGCGCGTTCCATTAGTATAATTCGTTGGTCTCACTTAACACCACACCGCCACCTAACGGCCAGACCTAGTAAGTAAAAATTACTGCTTAATACACCGCAGCACTAACGAATTCTATATTTTTGTACCTAGTACTAACTTACAGTGAGGCATCGAAATTTGTGATACTCTTTGAACATTCCATCCTTACCCACGACATATTATTCTCCATAGTGCTATTGATGGTAATGATAACACTATTATAACGTTTACATATGAACGAACCTCGATGGTCAATTTTAATAACTAAACGATATGATCTCAATGTAAGTGTATAAAAAAGACTTTACAGAACCTTTTTGATATTATAATAATTAGCTTACTTGTAAGGAAAGGCAAGCTAAACGTATTGGGGCAACACGAAAATAATGTTCGAAGTTTTAAAAACTTTAATCATTATATTGGTTTTTCACCAAAGTAAAGTTGTTTGTCTAATCACAGGAATCCAAGTTTCTTATGAAAATTATATAGTTCCTCAAGTAAAGTGGTTACAAAAACTCTGTAATATCAGACTGACAATTCTAGAGCCGACTGACAATTCTTTGTCGGTTATAACAAACCAAATTTCGGCAAGTCAGTTTAATTTCAACAACATCTCAGATATAACAGACTATTTATACAGACAGATATAATATTAGGCTATTTATTTATTTAACTATAAAGAAATTAATTTTTAATTAATAAGTCTTATAAATTCAATTCAAAAAGAAATTTATTTCACTTTCTTTACATAATACATACAAATAACAGTAAAGTACTAATACTAAAAGAAAATTAAGCACAGCATAATTATTCTAAACAATTAAGTACAATATCCTAAAAAAACTAAAATAATTAATAATAAAATAACATAATTTTGTAGTGAAATAAATTAGGTATATCCCAAAGGCAAGGCCCGTGTGGGATATCCATCATTTGAAAAAAACACTTAAAAACAACACAGAAGACAACAGCTGCATTTGTGCTGACTAAAAAAAATCTAAATACATCTTTTTTACGCAAAAAAAATTTAAAGGACATTTAAAATAAACATTTATTATTTCTGCCTTAGACATTTTTGCTATTATTCATAACAAGTAAAATAAAACAATTAAATATATCTAAACATTTATTATAATGAGCTATACTTAGAATTGGATCAAATAAACAAAACTTAATTGATAAATGAGTTAACTGATAATATATATATGCAATCTAGTAGGAAACTCATTTTAGATAGATCTATATTAAAATGAAAAAAATCATTTATCCCCTTTGTGAAAGAAAAAGAACAAACTATTCAATAACGCTAAATAAATTTTCACAATCAGGAAACGTGAACAATAGTTTTTTTAGGCCAACTAAAAATTGTGAACTAGTTTCTTTTTTCTGAATTTTGAACGAAATTAAATTAAATAAGCGTGGTGCATTAAATGTATAAAACTTTTCATAAAGAGTTAAGTTAGGCTTCGGAACTTCCACTAGTAGATTTCTTAATTGGTATCTGATATTTTCTCCAAATAAATTTGATGTACTTCTGATGTAAAATAGTTTTAAAACTTTAAAAATATATATATTTCTAATGGGAAGAATTTTGAAATTAATAAAAAGTGGCCATGAATGTTCCGTTCTATGAGCATTGGATAGGATGCGGATGAAGGTTTTCTGGAGTACAATGATAGGATATAAAGTAGTAACATATGTACCTCCCCAACATGCCAAGCCATAGCTCAGTCTGGAACCTACTAAAGCGTGATATACTTTCACTAAAACTTTTGTAGGGCATATACTTCTTAGTAAATAAAATATTCTTACACTCTTTAACATTTCTGTTTTCAACTTTCCTACGTGGCTTTTCCAAGATAAGTTAGAATCAATAACCAGGCCTAAATACTTAATTTTTTAACCTTACTAATTTTTAAACAATGGCAGTTGTTGGCATTTATGCAATAGATATTATGATAAACCATTTCATCTTCAAAACTCTGAGTACCTCTTAAATTAAAAATCATGTACTTTGTTTTTTTCACTCATTATCATAAAATTTTTGTTGAACCAATAATTTAGTAGTCTTAGATCAGCACTCATCTTTTCGTAAACTGTGTTTATGTCCTCATCTATATAAGTAAGGGCGGTATCGTCAGCAAATGCAGTAATTTTCCCATTGAGATAACCCTCACATAAATCATTGACGTAAACCAAAAACAAGATTGGGCCTAAAACAGAAACCTTGTGGAACTCCATACTTTATCTGTCCAACATCACTTAGATTAGTTCCAATCTTTACGAACTGTTCTCTATCAGTTAAATAACTTTTAAACCACTCATGGGGTAGCCCTCGAACTCCTGCCATCCATAACTTTTTCAACAACACTTCATGATCAACTGTATCTAAAGCTTTGGTTATATCAATATAAAGAGCTGCAAATTTCTTACCTTTGTTCAAACCATTATATATATCTTCTAAAAATGTAACCAATGCATCTTCCGTACTTAATGCCTCTCTAAACCCAAACTGATTTTTACTTAAGTATTCATATTTTTTCAAAAAGTTCATTAGCCTTTTCTTTATTATTTTCTCAAGCAGTTTCGAAAACACAGACAACAATGAGATCGGCCTGTAGCAAGTGGTTTGCTTTCTACTACCATTTTTGAATAGAGGTACAATTGTAGCCAACTTTAAGCAAGCCGGGAATTCTCCTTCTTCCATGCTTTTATTTAAAAGATATGAAAGAACTGGCACAATATGTTTAGAAATTCGTTTTAAAAGCTAGCCATTTATATTGTCCTGCCCAGGTGCTTTATTATGGCTTAAACTACTTAGTACTTGTTGAACTTCTTTTTCACAGGTAGGTAATATGAACATAGAACTTTGTGCATATTTCCGAGGGAAATATACATCAAAATTACCTTCAACATCAACATTAACAATCGAGCTTCTTAATATCGTTGGGACATTCAAAAATAATTTATTAAACTCATTAACTATTTGCAAATTATCAGTTAACACTTTAGCATCTGTTTCAATTTCAAAAATTTCTTTTATTACCGGTCCTTCCCCAATCAAATCATTTACAACTTTCCACTGTTCCCTAGAGCTCCCAGAACAGTCCTCAAAAGTTGTCAGGTAATATTCCTCTTTGCACATTTTAAAATTTGTTTTTAGTTTATTTCTGAACGATTTGTAATACTTTTTTTAACTTATCGTCGTGTGGTCTAGCTATCATCTATATATATAAAAATGAATGTTTGTATGTTTGTCCTTTATGGAATCGTGAACTATTGGACCGATCATGATGAAAAATTTGTACGTATATGTATTTTTCCACGGAGAAGGTTTATATGCTATGCCCATTGATGTTATCCCTTTCCCGATTCAGGATTCCGCCCCACTGGTTACAGAAATACCCATAAGAAATGCATTGCAGCAAACATATGTTAACGTCTTTTCAAATTTTTTAATCAGCTGTTCTTTGTATATTATAAAATATAGAGCTGTCAAATTATTTAAAATGTAAGTACAATTAAATAGTTATGAAGGATTAATATTAATAATATTAATAAAGTTAGAAAGCATCTATCCATCCGTGTGTGAACAGCCGGTTCAATTGGATCGGATACATTATGTGATTCGGAGTGCTGATTAACATCTTATAAATTCAAACGCATTTTTTACGTTGTTCCCGTACAATTATGCCTCCAAAGCGACAAGCAATTGGTCGATCTACACCTCAAGCTCGGAAGAAAAGAGCAATACGAGCCTCAGAATCAGAACGAGCAACGAGTATTAAGGCTGGAAAATATTCGAGTACATGCCCGCTGAAACCCGTTCGAACGGAATCATCTGAACAACGAAAATTGAGGTTGGAAACTAATCGAAATACGTACTACTCAGGCCCGTTCGTCTGAGACAACTGAACAAACGGGAAAGAAGGCTGCAAAATATTAGAATAAGCAACGTTCGATCAAGACGAACGTTGCACATTGATTTAAATCTTGCTGCATTCTATTATGATAGTAATAATGATTACAGTCTTCATCCAAGTGTCGTCATTGGAAAAATGGATAAAATTTGTATGTATTGTGGCGCCCTTAAATTTAAGAATGAAACACCAGGAATATGCTGCGCCAATGGAAAAGTTATACTGCCAGAATTACATCCACCACCCGAACCACTATCAACGTTGTTATCAGGTGTGTTACACGTGAATCGAAGCATTTCTTGGAAAATATTCGCAAATACAATTCATGTTTTCAAATGACATCGTTCGGTGCAACTAACATCGTGCGTGAAAATTACATGCCAACATTTAGAGTGCAAGGGCAAATTTATCATCGTGCCGGATCGCTGCTACCATTGCCGGACGCAGATCACAAGTTTCTTCAAATTTAATTTCATGGCAAACAGTCATGAACAAATTGAACAACGATGTCATTACAATGCAGGCACTAAACGAGAAATCGTGGCCTGCGTTACAAGCCTTTTTTCGATCAACACAATGAATTAGTTCAGTTGTTTAAAACCGCCATTCAACAAATGCCAGCCGATGACTACGCAGTTGTAATTCGAGCAGATAAAAGACCCGTTGGCCAATACGAAAGACAATTTAATGCACCAACAGTTGATGAAGTGGCGATCGTGATAGTTGGCGAAGAATTCGAATCACGCGACATAATTCTTCATCGCAGAAGTGGTGACGTTCAACGAGTCTCCGAAACTCATCGTTCATACGACGGATTACAGTATCCGATTCTGTTTTGGCGAGGAGAAGATGGATATCATTTAAACATCAAAATGAGAATCCACAAACAGACGAGGAAACGAATAAGAAAGTCAGTGCTATGAATTATTATTCGTATCGATTGATGATTCGTCAAGACGCTGAGAACCACATACTAAAATGTCGACAATTGTTCCATCAATACATTGTCGACATGTACGCGAAGATTAAAACCGAACGACTCTTATATATTCGATTGAATCAAACCAAGTTGCGGTCTGAAGAGTACATCCATTTACGAGACGCAATCGTTAATGATGGTAACAAGAATCCAAACGAATTAGGAAGAATGGTCATATTACCATCGACATTCACGGGAAGTCCACGGCACATGCATGAATATGCACAAGATGCGATAACATACGTTCGCGCATACGGTCGTCCAGATTTGTTCATCACATTTACATGCAATCCTACGTGGGATGAAATTAATGAACTTCTGTTAGCTGGACAATCATCTTCGGACCGCCATGACATTACCGCACGCGCATTTAAACAAAAATTGAAATCTTTCAATGGATTTTATTATCAAGCATCGTGTTTTTTGGAGAGGTACGCTGTTGGATGTATTCCATTGAATGGCAGAAAAGAGGATTGCCACATGCACATATTTTGATTTGGTTAGTCAATAAAAATTACGCCAAATCAAGTTTGACCAAATCATCTCAGCAGAAATACCAGATAAAGACATTGATTCAAACTTATTCGACGTCGTTACCAAAAATATGATTCATGGTCCATGTGGCGCATTTAATAACAATTCACCATGCATGTCTGATGGGAAATGCACGAAACGATACCCAAGAAACTTGGTTTCTGAGACCATTACTGGCAATGACGGATACCCACTGTATCGTCGACGATCAGTTTGAAGATGGCGGCAAATCCATCGTTCTGAAAGTACGAAACGTTAATGTCGAAGTCGATAATCGTTGGGTTGTTCCATATTCACCATTGCTCTCAAAGACCTTCAAAGCACACATTAATGTTGAGTATTGCAATTCAGTAAAGTCGATTAAATACATTTGCAAGTATGTCAACAAAGGAAGTGACATGGCAGTCTTCGGAGTAGGGAATGTAGCGGCACCGCTCGATGAAATCAACCAATACCAACTTGGACGCTACATTAGCAGCAATGAAGCAGTATGGCGCATCTTATCATTTCCAATCCATGAACGACATCCAACAGTAGTACATTTGGCAGTGCATCTCGAGAATGGACAACGCGTGTACTTCACAACAGATAATGTACGTGTAAGAGCATTGGTTCCACCGGCAACAACTTTAACTGCATTTTACTCATCGTGCCAAGATGATCATTTTGCAAAGACTCTACTTTATTCTGAGGTACCGAAATTCTACACGTGGAATGCATCGGCTAAAAAGTTTCAACGTCGCAAACAAGGTAAAGTAGTTGAAGGACATCCCAATTTGTATTCCAGTGACGCATTGGTCGTCTGTACACTGTTCACCCGAACAATACCGAATACCGAATGTTTCTATTTGCGATTGCTGTTAATCAATGTACGTGGACCGATGTCCTTCCAAGATTTAAGGACAGTCAACGGTCAGTTATGCGCCACTTATCATCAAGCTTGCCAGAAACTAAATCTTCTTGAAAATGATGCCCATTGGGACACTGCACTCGCTGATGCATCGAATACTGCTCGACCACAGCAAATACGTACGTTATTTGCTATCATTTTAACAACCTGTTTCCCATGTAATCCAAACGATCTTTGGGAAAAATACAAAGACAACATGAGTGAAGACATTCTACATCGTTTGCGCATTGCGAATCAAAATTCGGACATTCAATTCACTCCAAACGTGTATAATGAGGCATTGATTTTGATTGAAGATATATGTTTGGCAATTACTAACAAGGCACTGGTGCAACTGGGAATGCCTGATCCAAACCGACCAGCGAACAACATTTTCGATCGTGATTTGCAACGAGAAACACACTTTGATACTGTCGAATTGGGGACATTTGTTCAGATACATCGTCCGCAGTTGATTCCAGAACAACGCATTGCATTGCGTATGACAGAATTATGCGTGCCATTACAGAACAGAGTGGTGGACTATTTTTCCTAGATGCGCCTGGTGGTACAGGGAAGACTTTTCTTCTTTCACTCATTCTGGCAACCATACGATCACAAAATAATATTGCACTGGCCATTGCATCATCTGGAATTGCGGCAACTCTTTTGGATGGTGGCCGAACAGTGCATTCAGCATTGAAACTGCCGTTGAATTTGCAAAACACTGAGACACCAACATGCAACATCAGTAAAAAACTCTGGAATGGGCAAATTACTCCAAACGTGTAAAATTATCATATGGGACGAATGTACAATGTCTCACAAGAAAGCATTGGAAGCAATTGATCGTACACTGCGAGATTTGAGAGGAAACGAACAGATCTTTGGTGGCGCACTCATTTTATTGTCTGGTGATTTTCGACAAACGCTGCCGGTTATAACCACGTTCAACACCCGCTGACGAACTTAATGCATGTCTCAAATCATCAGTTTTATGGCGCCATATACAGAAATTGATTTTGAAAACCCAACATGCGTGTACAACTACAACAGGATGCATCGGCTGAAAATTTTTGCAAAACAATTGATGGATATTGGAAATGGGCGAGTGCAAATTGATGAATCTACGCAATGTATCACCTTGCCAGCAAACTTCTGTAAGATCACAAAAAGCATAGATGAATTGGTGCAAAAAAAGTTTTTCCAAACATTGCACAAAGCTACAAAAATCTTCAGTGGCTCAGTACGCGTGCTATATTAGCAAGCCAAAAATATCGATGTCAATACCATTAACTTCAATATTCAGAATGGAATACCTGGCGAAACAACAATATATAAATTCCATCGATACTGTGGTGAATCAAGACGAAGTTATCAAACTATCCAACTGAATTTTTGAATTCGCTTGATTTGCCAGGCATGCCACCGCACGTTTCTTATATTGAAAATTGGCGTACCCATCATTCTTCTTCGAAACATAAATCCACCACGACTTTGTAACGGAAACCAGACTCTCAGTCAAGAAAATGATGAACAATGTTATCGAGGCAACAATTTTGACTGGAAAATTCAAAGGTGAAGACGTACTGTTACCACGTATCCCAATGATCCCAACAGATATGCCATTCGAATTAAACGTTTGCAGTTTCCGGTGCGACTCGCTTTCGCAATAACTATCAACAAAGCACAAGGACAATCGTTGCAAGTATGTGGATTGAATTTGGAGAATCCATGCTTCTCACATGGGCAGCTCTATGTGGCTTGCTCACGCGTTGGAAAACCTTCTGATTTATTTGTTTACGCACCAGATGGAAAAACAAGAAATATTGTGTATCCCACAGCCCTTCAATAAATATCGAATTTTAATCGAAACGCTGCAATGTCACAATTTTTTCGGAATGAACAAAATCAATAAGGTGACTCAAAATGAATTGTATATGTGTGTATTGAATATTTCCTTCAAATTTATTGAATATTTCCTTCAAATTTATTTTAGTTGGTGGCGTAGCAACGCGCGCAGGGTAAGCTAGTAAGTTTATATAGTTTATGCTTCCTCTGAACACCTTTAAACAATCTGTCAGTCATCCAAACGGAATTTTGTACATTTTTCGAACAATGAGTGATAGGATAATGTTGTTTACATTTGTCTACCGAAGCCTGCAACATATTAATAAATACACTAAAAGCATTCGAAACAAAGTTTGGAATATGCATTTTAGCCTTTTGTTATTATATATTAGACCTAACGTTTTTTAGAATACTGAGAGGATGTATCAGATTATTTTTGGTGAGATAAAAATAAAGAATGAGCTTCCTATTAGGAAGAATAGTTCTCGCATATTCAGTGATAACCAGCAGAAAGCCTGATGTTGTAATGGGCTTACTTGTTATCATGATAAATAACGGGCCGGAGAGGCAAGGCTATTAACACAGTTTGTTCTTGTTAGTTCAGAACTTTTGGCTCTTATTAATGTTAATAATGCAATCTTATCTCAACAGTTACCAAATTTGGTTTCCCGCCGTTAAATTGTTTTGGTCTCATCAATACATCAACTTTAAATTCTGATATCTGATGAATCTCTAGTCACCAAGGTACAGAACTCATTCCCACACTCTGAATGAAATTATGATAATATTCTTGAATAAGACCATCCCGACCTTTACTAAATAATATTATTTTATTTTACTAATTTAAAAATTCTATTTTAAACCATACTTTAATTAAAAATATTATTTAACTGAATTCAAAATGAGAATCCATATATTATAGTGTTTTACTGTTTTTGAAATTGTAGTGTAGGGATCTTATTTTATATCTTGTAGATAGTATTTTTGTTATTGACTAGAGAGATGTGTTATCATATTTCTTATCTTGTTATAAATATTGTTATGAAGGCTGTATTCAGAAGTCAGTACTTTTAAGTAAGGAAATCTGTAGGCAAGTAAAGACATGTAGAGATTTTGCAACTTATATGTTCACCTTGGGAGAAGATAAGGTTCCAGCTGTTATCATCCAGGAAATAGTGTTACCGTGATGTATACTTCAAGATCAGGTCATGGGTAAAGATATTCCCTTGTTTATGTAAATATCAAATGAAGGCATAATTGAATCTACGGTCGTACTTAATAATTATACATGTTATTCCTTTCCCCGATTGTGCTGCAGTTTTTTAATTAAAAATGTAACATTTTATGGGATAAAATCGTTTTATTGTTTTTACATGTTCGTATATGGACTTCAAAATAATTATACAGGATTCCTCAGTTCAGTAACTTTTCTAATTTATAGAATGTCCTTACCTTGTCTATTAATAGCGTAATGTAAAAAAACAAGTCACCCTAATGCAATTATTTACTCTACCTCTTTCATTTATATATCTTTTCCTATAATTATATGTTTTCCTGCAATTCCCCAGCTATGTTCATAATGCAATTTCATAAAGTAAATGCCATATATAATTCATATTATAGTAGGGAGGTTTACTGGAATAACATCAACAAGAAAATAAATCTTTCCTGAATCTGTATTAAAGCTTTTAAGGTAGTGATGTTTAGTCTCAAGTTAAAAACATACCGTCTAAAATCTCTTTACTCCACTTTTATACTTAAAACGAGGCCAGCATAAGATATTGGCAATAAATTGACTTATTGGGCCTTAATATATATCATTAGATAATATTTTCATCGTCGAACTTCGCCAATAGAGTCGGTTTATTTGTTTCATCGTTTTAAGATCAGATATATGTTTAAGTTAGGTTTCATCATTTTTGAGGAGATATCATGCTAGTGTGCTAGAAGAATCTCCCGGGGAGTTTATCCTACCACAGAAGATATATGATAAATTATGGTAATTACCTCACAGATCTTAAATCTTACTTTAAGAAGTAGGCGATATATATACCAAAAACGGCTTTTAACTCTGTTGGCGACGTATATATATATATATATATATATATATATATATATATATATATATATATATATATATATATATTCTCATAACGAGTATGAACTTCTTGAGAAACAAGCTTAATTATTCACTGGGAGACGACATACAGTACTATGAGAGACGTTGTAAGAATATAAGGATGTTAAAACAAAGACAATGTCACTATCAGTAGGAGTGCTACGTGGATTCCACCGAAATGAAGAGTACACTGGTTAGGTTGGAAAATAATGATGAAAACACTTCAATTCCCTGCAGAGAACAACTTGTTTTAGAAATTTCTCTAAGTTTCGTTAGTAGGTTACAGTAGCGAACTGATTTTACTCCAAATTCAAGTGAAACAAGCGTCGAATATGAAGTGCTGGATTTTAACAAATCCAACTCTATAAAACAGTACTTGGCAATCTTGACAGGTTGATCCTTCATATTGCATACGGCATATGAGTGCAGTCTATTGTGTATAATACTGACAGTGGATATAAGAAATGAAATACTTCAACTTCGCTTTAACCTCAATGATAGTATATTTAATGTCCCTGTGTGTAGGCTACATGGTTTTATTTGTTAAAAATTACCTAGCTATGGAATTAAAAATGTTTGAAATCTGCATGAACGAACAAATTATTAAATTGTTTTTGGTGATTAAAAGTTAAAATAGTAACAAATACTGTATCTACCGAACACAAATCCGTTGCCACAGAGAAACAGTACTTAGTAGAAATAAAGCAAAGTAAAAAAGAGAGTGATTAAGTATTATTAAACCAATAAACTCCAAGTTACCTATTATGTTAAATATGAAAGTTTGTATTACTGCAGTCGATTAGTGTGGCATACACCAAGTTTTGTCAGTTTATTCATGTTGCATAATGCGTTAAAGAATGAATACTTTGTACTTAAACTTGATTGTAATTTATAAAAACCTAGAGTTTTATTAGTATACCGTAATAAAGATTCTTTTATTTTAATGTTTTTCGTCATAACAAATATTGCAGTAATTTTTGCATTTGCTTTTTAGGAATGTTTATAGAAGAAAAATGGTTAATTAATATTACTTTTAAGCAACAAAATCGCCAGTTATCCCTGTACGAACGGTTCTAGTGTTATTTTCAATCAAAATTATATGTATAACGGTTTGTGTATTCAGTGATCGAGTTTGCACGTGATAATGAAAAATTAGAGCTTGTGCCAAAATTGTGACAAAAAGGATTTTTATCAGAAAGATAACAACGGCATACAGAATATATACATGAAATTTAAAAAAAAATATAAGACTAGGCAAAAGCATTTTGCCAAAATTCAGACATCATGCCACACCCCACGCCTCTCTGCGTTATTGGTAACTATGAATCACGGACGAACGGCTCACAACACTCGGGCAATCGATCATTCATGCGAGACGAGGATTTCACTTTGATTAATCAGTTTCCACACAAACAGTTCGTTGAAAACATTATCTCACTCTATATTGAAAAAAGGTTTATTGTGGATTATTACATAAGGATTTTACCGTTTAATCCATCTCTATCAGATAAAATGTTAGCAGGCATATTTTTATAATATTATTTACTAACAAATAATAATTTGTTTCTATACCACTAGTGAATTACAATACGTATTTCAATATTAATGTATTATAAAATATAGAAGAACTGAAAAATCTGCTTTTGCGAAATATTGTATTGAATTGCGACACATCATCTCTAATAAAAATGTCTATTACTAAAAGAAGTTACAAACACAGCACACTTGAAAGCTTAGGAAACACATAAACAAAAATCAACTTATTAATAATGAAGACGCCACTATTGAAAATCCAATTCTACTTTCTTCACAATTCATAACATAATTCAAATGTAATAAGATTTAAATATTTTATACTGAGTAAATATTTTTCTAAATTCTTTTCCATTTGGAAAAACATGTAAATATTCATTCATTTGTAAAGTTGCCTGACTATGGAATTCTGTATTCTGAAGGGCCTCGCAAAATTAATTTAATATTAGAGCATGTGTTAAAATTCACTAGTAGTATTAAATTAAAATATTTCCAATGCTCCAAGAATCTTCATTCAATAATCTATTTGATATTATTATTATTATTCCGGAACCGAGTGAATAAATATTTAAATTTTGTATAAATCTTGTATTTGTGTGTTGTAAATTGGGGCTTAATAAAATAATTATATTTTATTTTCATTTGGCATTTTTTATCTTTATTCCACAGGTCTTTATTGTTATCATCGTAAGACCTGTGTAAAAATGTTCACTAACGGCAAGGTTCGCCAACACTTACGAGGCTTCATGCTTCATCGATGAACTCGATGTTACTTTTATAGAAATAATGTTCATCCTAAATTGCAAGTTGCGTACCTGGTAAATATAATATTTTAATGAGCGTTTTTGTGCAGAAGTACGTATTTTTCTTGATTTTTTACCGATTTTAACCTTAGAGGAATGAAAACTTGTGGCCACACTTTGTAATGTCTAATAGTATCACTTGGGATAAGGTTTCAAAAACGTAATGTTTTTTACACAACATATTTGTATATTCTTGATCAGCATACATGACAAAATATGTTTATGTGTAGTAAAGATTACGATTATTTTAACTTAAAATATGCCAAATATATATTATAAATACTATTTCAACATCGTTATTTTAAAAAAATTATACAAAACTTTGCATTTGTGCACGATATCCATTCGAAATAGGCTTCTCTAAATTATAATTTTAAATGTTACTAATACTAATAGTTACTTTTATGTTTTTTTTATTTTACGTAATGATTATAGCATGTATTTTTGTACACTATTATGTTTGCATACAATTAAGTTACTTAATACATCTTATCTATGTAACTGGGATTGGTGGAAACAATTTTGAGAATTAGCAGAAATGTTGCGGTCACCTATTTTTACATGCTCGTAAACACTGGTTGCTTTATAGTAACGGGTAAATGTCAGTTCTCTCTCGTAAAAAAAATCCAGACGGACAAATATGAAATTGTTCCAGTTACAATTATTTTATTTAAAGCTGTTTCTAAATTTTTATGAGACATTGTAAGAATTTATTAAATTATTATCAATAACTTCTTGTTTACAATACAATTTATTGTAAAATTTAAAGTGGCTATTGACTCTTTAAGGTTAAATAATTATGTTTCTTTCTTGACATTATTACAAGATCAAGCTATCTTGACACTTTCAAGATAACACATTGAGGCATTTGAGTGACTATATTGCTAAATCTTAGATTGGTATACAGAATGCTGCTTAAAAAGGTATAAGTGACATTTGGTTAAGCCAGTAAACATCTTTGATTATAAACTACGAGTAAAGGGCACTAAACAAATGGCAGTTGTAAATTAATGCGATGACGATGTGAAGTTTCTGAAATTCGTTTATTGACTGTTTTCATAATCTATGTAATTAAAAATAGTTTCATAATTATTATTTTGTAGTTTTAGATATTCAACTACTGACAACGTGGTCTCGTCAGAAGGATATCACCACGATATTATCCGTATTAATGTGCCAAATAAAACATCAACCAAGGTAAGTTACTTTACTATTTACAACTTTACTTTATATTACATTCCAAATTAGATGTCTCGCACGAAAGGGCTAATTTATAATACGAAAATAAAAATTTTATTTACGGACTTTGCGCACGAGATGTTGCTCGGCATCAGGAACGGCAGCTATGAAATTCAAGAGAGCTTTTCACGCTAATAATATGCGTGCCAATTAGGTTATTAATCCGCCAAGAATGTCGGATGTACCTTACATTAACCAGTAACGTGTAACAGGGTTGGGAAAATATGTAATATATAATACAACTAACATGACGGTAAAAATTAGTGTAAGGTATAGTAAAGTAATGTAAATAAAAATTTTGATTAAAAAGTAATTTTAATAATCATGAATAGTTGTGAATTCTCGGAACTTGCTTTGCTCTTTTTTTACGTATAATTCGTGATTTTAGCAGAAAAAAATTATTCCACAAATTTTCTGTATAGAGGTGGAACAATTAAATTGCAGCTTCCATTTTATAGTGTGCTATACAGTACTACAAGTGCATTAGCAGCCACTGTTATGACAAAGGCAGTGCGTTACTGTGTGATAACAGTGCAACAACAGCGGTCGGTGAATGCGTACATATATAACAATACTAGTAGTGACAAAATGCTGGTGAAATACCGAGAGCAGTGTTACCAACAACGGTTTGGTTTAATGCTTTGATTAAAGTTCCACGCTTTGACCAACAGTAGCAAGGTTGTAGTAACAACGTGACGGTTCACAATCACCAAGTTACAAGTAACGCTGCTAGGTAGCGTTGCGGTCGTGTCACGTTTTGGAAAACTAATGTAATTTAACTCTGATTAACGTCCAAATATGTAATGTTACGTAAGATTTTTTAATACATACAGCTGGAAAACATAATTTTCTCATATCCTATTTCGCTTTTACGGTTTAAATTACTAAATGCAAATAACATTGCATCTTTAATAAACACAAATCTCATTGGTCCAATGGCTGAAAGCTTTATACAATTCCTTGAAACCTCCTTTAGTTGTTATGTTAGATATAGTTACTATACAAGTGTTTATTAAGCCAAGTAAATACAACATTTTGAAAGCTCTTTGGCCTGATGTGGTCAAGAGCTAAATTTTGTCAAGAAGAAAAGTCGTGAGCAGAGGAGGAGGGACGATGAATATAAATTCTTTGGTCACTACGTTTAGTGATAAGATAATCTAGTTAAACGAGAATCGATTCTTTTATATTCGTATTATTTATAGAATCAAGTAAATAAGTGGTAGCATGATCCGTGTCTTCGGTTTACCCGATTGATATAAACAATCATATGCAGATTTGTTGGCACTCTCTATGATTTGTAGCAAAACTTGACAATGTTTACGGATTAGGAGGACGATTTAGGCCTAGTTGCGTGAAAACCCATCCCTTGTGATCATTCTTCTTTTATAGTTCTACTTTTTACAGAATGTGAATCTTTAATATTTCTTAATTTGTATGATTACATTAAAAGTAAAAATTAGTTTTTTCTTAGCGTGTTGGCAATATACTAAAAATGTAATAAAGTGTTGTTCAGGGATCTTACAGAAACAATGAGAGTTAGTTTCATAAAAATAACTGTAGAATACGTTCTGATAATAAAATTAGGCATTAAATAAAAAAATACAGAATTATTCATCTCGAGTATATATACATTTATAAACGAAACTATATATTAAACTTTTAATTTAAAAGAGATTAGGATTTATTTATAATTTGAATTATAAATTTAAAATAATTTTATTTTAAACCAAACAAGAACGTTGGAATTAAATTGTATAGTTGCAATTTTTAGTTATATTTACTGTCGCAAAAGAATCAACAAAACCAGTGACGGAGATATTCAGATGCTGTAACGAATCGTTGCATAATTGAAAAATAATTGATTAATCGATTCTTTTGAACTCGATTATCCCATCATTAATTTTGTTACTAAAAGTGCTCACTACGAATTTTCCAGTTAGTTACTCTTATTGAAAAACCTAAAAAAGTAGCAATGATATACAAAAGTTTATTTAAGAAGAAAATTAGGACAATATTATTAATTCCATGATAAATCAATATGATAAGTTGGTTAGTGAATATTTTAACCAATCAGATAGTATTAAGTTGACTAGTGGATCGAGAATCACTTTCAGAAGGCTCAGAGCATCATGTGTGTTTTAGTAATCAGCTGTTTACAACTAAAAGAAATAATCCCATAAGAAAATAGCCAGAGATTTTGAAGACGGTGGGGCAGAGCCATGCAATATAATATATTTAAAGCTAACACATACCAGCGGCTTCGTCCGCAAGTACTATACAAATTTCCGTGTATTTGATTAAATAGCTCCCACAATTTCAGTAACATTTTAACTATTTTAGACGAATTTATAGAATTCCGAAGTCAAAGTTTTATTATTGAAAGCACTTGTGATGTAATATGATAGGATGTTATGATATTTTAAAAATGGAATTAGTTATGTATTATGCATCAGTCACCCACTTTTTAGTGTTCATGGTTAAGAGGACCAGATTTTAAACAAAGTTATTCTTATTGAGTAATTCTTATTTCAGGTTTTGCTGTTATAATTCAAATGTATTAGTTTAGAACTCTAAAATGGAGTTTGTCATTTAGACAATTAGCGATATAGAGACCTACATATAATTTTATAATGAGGTTGGATTCAAAGCATTTCAGGTTTTTGGCTTTTCTGGACATAGATATTGTTATTGAAAATTAAAAATTAAAACTAGCATCAATAATACTAAAACTATGGCAGTTGTCATGCATATGTAAATATGACACATAATACAGTAAATACATTTTCTTTCTTCCAATCCATATTCGCTATATCATACTATTTCCTCAGTCCAGTCTAAGAATTATATATCTAAACAGAATATAAATGAGAAATGGATGCAACGTCAACTCGACGATTTTCTATTATAAAAGTGTAATTTAGTGTTTCGTGTATTGCTTTGTAATTCCACTTATTTACTCAAAGACCCGTGCGCCTCTAATTGTAGTTACGGTTTGATAAACCATGCTAATGCTTATTCTTTCCGTTATTTGTCCCTTCAGCTACTGTAAATATGCCATCCCACAGCGTCTAAGGAAAACAAATGCAATACCTGACTTGTAGATATTCATAATTTAGTGCATTAAGTCAATTCCGTGATAAATTAATTCGTTTTCCTTTTTGTCACGATCTTCAAAGGAAACATGTATTATTTTTGTTATGTTTTTACTCTATAATAATGTAAACAAATTTAAAATAGTGGTTAAATAATAGAAAAATGTGGTTCTGTCGTAATACAATGTTTACACAGAAATTTTGGTTAGATATAACGTACTATTTTCAATTAATATCGCGCAAATTTAGATATGGGATTTTTAACTGCTTCAGAGACCAGTGAGGCGTAGCCCGCAAGGGTTTTCGAAATAAGAACATGCTTATATTCATCACATGTAATATATTCATATCCATGTAAATGTCAGTACAAAAAAGTTTAAGCGTAAAAGCAAAACAAACAAACAAAGGAACCTTTGCATTTATAAATTACTAACAGTTACCCGTGGCTTTGCAAGCAATTTCGTAGTTTTTTTGCACCTCTTCTGGCTCAAGAGAATTATATTTTTCTCCCATTGCTGATTTAGCCTCTTTTCTAATTAAGAAAAGTATATACATACACAGCTCTGAGAACTTTACTTTTGTCAAAAAACAACTTATAATTTAGGTTTGATAACAGTCTTTAAATATAAAGTAAAGGTTAGACATTGTCTCTTATATCTGCACTGCTAGCAGTTAACTGCTCTTTTACACGCAATTTAATAGGCATTGCACTGCTGGATCGAGTGAATTATATTTCCGATGCCAATTTTAAGTTACCACAATCAAGAAAATACGTCATAAAGTTTGTATTTATGGCTATTCTAATGTACTTTCATAGATAGTAACATTGTCTTTTATATTTAATATTTTATAAAAATGTACAGCTAAATATACAGTAACAATGACACTACGCGTTTCTTTCATCATAAACTTAAAAATATTTATAATACTTTAAAACGTTTAGAGCTGAAATTAGTACATTAGACAAAAAGAAAAGCTCAGAGAACTTTCATCGTAGCGTAGTCTTGCTAAATGCTTTAAAGAGAATCTGCGTTGTCAAATTGTGGCCATCTTATGTTTTGTGGAATTTTTTAAGATAGATGAGTACTGACAAAATCGCTGTAATCGAAAACGACGTTAAAATAGATCTACTCTCTATAAATGAAAACAGATTGTAAATAATAGGCAATGTTTACACAGAACAGGTGATGACATTAGAATGCTCTGTTAACTTTCACAACCAGTGGAGCGTAGCCCGCAGAGACGATCCAACTAAGATCCCAGAGACACTAACAATATCCATGTAAAAGTTTAGCACAATCTGAATAGTTTACGCGTGAAAGCGTAACAACCAAACTTACTTTCACATTTATAATATTACAAGAATTGGGATCAACAAAAGGTACACTTGGACTGTTAGAGCTCTCAATAATACCAAATATAAATATGTATTTGTAGATAGCTGGAATCGCCGTACAAAAACCAAGAAATTTGTATAATATATTTTCTGTTAGTGCTTTGAAGAGCCCTGGTTCGAGCAGATGTACATGTAAGCATTTGTGTTGCATTTCCAGTTTGGCATGCGTTTTCCATTAGTAATTTATGTATACCTGACTCGGTTTTTTTTTAGCAAATGATAATTTTTTTGATAATTCAATAAGTTTTTGATATAACTACAAGTAGAATATGGTACTGTAAGCCACTACATAGAATACTAAAATTAACTAATTAGTGTCATGTAATGTTGTGAGTATAAATGCAGGTTGCTAGAAAGTTTAGAACAAAATTAAATAGCATCGAAAGAGGTCACAATACAGGTAATTAAAGATTTTCATGGATAAACATCCAATAAAAACAATTAAAATCCAAAAATTTACTTTACAAAGAATTCGGTGTACATCAAAACGAAATCCTGATAAACAAATGAAGACTCCTGGAGAGAAAAGGATATTTTCTGCTTTGTATTCTTGATGGAAGTGAGTAGGTTTTAATAGAAAAGACATTTATCATACTTCCACATTTAATTTATTTAAATGTATTTGAAAAAGATATGGAATATGAGTCAGTCGTCGATAATTTTGATTTACAAGTAATTTTTAATAAAATTCTAAATTGTTATGTTAAAAAAAACACTTAGGTGTAAAACTCTGTTCCTAATATTAAAAGATATATTTGTCGTATTTCCTTGATTCAGCCGAGCAATCATATTAAGTTTTTAAACTGCATTTAATTCGAATCCGTCATCAGTCGAAAATACACACGATTCTCCCTCGGCGATACATAACAAAAAACTTTGTGCCTGGCGCATTGCTTTCTCATTCCATTTGCAATGATCAGAGGCTCTCAACGCAAATTAAATTATAGCCATTAGCGATTGACTCACAAAGTAATGTTACTGCACGTCCCTCTTGTTTTTCCTTCGCCTACGTAAATATTCCGACTCGCAATATCAAAAGAACTCGGTATTGCGTACATTACGTGCACATATTAATCATTTTTACCATTAAGCCTAATTCAATTTCATAGCAATGTTAAAAACCAACTAAGTTGGTTTGAGTTTACCATTAAAGTAAAAGGTAAAAAATTGTATTGTCATTCATATTTGCAGTGATTATTCTTGAAACGCTGGATTATTAATCTGGATTATTACGATTAGTAAAAAAGTAGCAACTCATGTTTCTATTTTTATGGTTTTTTCTGGGTGTCAATGAATTAATCAGCAAGTTAGGATAACTTATTTTAAATATATAGATTACTAAAATGAATATTGGTCCAATTTAATTCACACCTATTTTTAAAATGTTATTACAAATTGGGAGTTCCACTCTCAGGACAAGCTTAAGATTTTTGCTCAAGGACTGATATGTGTTTTAAGGAGCTTCAATAATCATAGCTACCCAGGCTGAATCAAAAAATCTAGCGTGTTGTACTGGCTGCAACCTGTTCGGTAGAGGTGCGTCCTCGACCTCGTATTGTAACGACGACAATAAATACTGATCATCAGCCCACGTTGGTTGGCTACTCTCGTAACATCCTGGCCATTGGTGCAAGTGTTATAGACCAGCCTGATCTGCCACATAGTTGTATGCTGATTAAAACCTTTCATTTGAGGTACGTATCGTCTTACTTTGAAAATTTCATACCAATGTCTCACGGGTTGTCTCTCTAAGAGGGTAAAATATAGGTATTCATATAAAAATGTGGATTATTTTGTTCCATGTTGGTGTATAAAGTTGCGTATGTGTAAGTTCAAAGGTGTGGCACAAAATAAACTATTCCATACTTTTCTTTCACGCAATTTTACTAACATTTACCAGCGGCTTCGCTCGAAATTTCCAGACGAATAATAGGTTTGTCATTAGCATACGATTTTTAAATGGCATAAAATAACTTATTTGGTGACTTATTAAATATATTCCAATCTCCACATCCATTTTAGAGATCAGTGTTTTACGCTCTGAGTTTAGGAAGTAAACAAAGTTGTATAAAACCCAAATAAATATTAAATTGACTTCCTCTGCGTTCCATGTACTTAACTGAATAGCTTCAATGAGTTTAGGAACACTTCAACTATTCTATGTGGAGGTATCTCAAACGAAATCTGTAGCCTTCTTAGTGAAATATCTTATGATAAGTGTACTAGCTGATAATAATTAGTACCTTTTTGGTAAATATCGTAAAATAACATAACACCGGAATTTTCATATTCATGAAACTATCTATACAGGGTGTACATAAAGTCCTGCACGGGTATAATATTTTCTGAACGATAACAGATAAATAAACAAGATTTGGTACATCAATACTACACCTAAAAATATACTTTTTGAAGGAACTATCAGTTTTCTGTTATATCATGGGGACGTCCCACAAGGAGTCAGAAGGAAATCTTAAATAGGAGCATAGGTCAATATGGACATCATTTTAAAGGGCTTATCTAGCAGAGTTTAATGCCGCAAACCGCACTCAAAAAGATTGATCCAGTACAAAATGGCGGCTGTTCAAAGATTTTACTTGGTTACATTTTATTAGTAGCCATAACCCCAGTAAAGCAAAACTGCAACCAAACAAATACTGCAGCTAACTACTACATTATGCTTTTCAGTTGTACAGAAGTGAATTATGACATTAGTTATCTCAAGGGTTACAAATTTGGTCCTAATATATTGATAACGGGGAAAACCTAATGTGTTATCAGGGTTTCCCCATTATTAGATTAATACACTATCCAATAATATAACAATTTATAAATATTTTATACCGATTTCAAACTATTTTAGTATGATAACAGAGAGGGACAAAACAAAGTGAAATCCCAATATACTTATTATTCAGTTTTATAGCTGATCGAAGGTTACCAGATCTGGAGTCAAAACGTAACAGAAAAATCATTACACATGTTTATATTTCGAGATTCCAAACAACATTTTCCATCAGATATTATGTAGATAATTGAAAGTTATCACTAAGCAATACACTTGTAAAAGGAGGAGTAGATATATATTTAAATCTTTTGGTTGGCTAGTTTTTAAAATAAGCTGATGTATTTGAATTGAATTTGAAGAAGCATTCTAAATTATTACCACTGTACGTGGTCTCTTAGAATTTTTGTGATGAATTTAAATTAATTATTACTTATTTTTAATCTTCAAAGAGTGGTCATTTTTTCAATATAGTCGTTGAAACAGAATTTAAATGCATATTTACATACATACTTTGGATTAAGAAGCATTTATTTCCGCACTTGTATTACATTTATGGTAGAGTGAAACTGCTGGATTTATTATATTCTTCAATGTAACATTGATGTTACATGTGTTCAGTTTACGTCATACGATTTTCTAAATAATGTGTAGCCAAAAATATGTGAGCATACACATTAACACAGAAAAAGAGAACCTTATCAAACTGTCCCAATTTACTAATAATAGTTATAATAGTTTAATTGACAGTTGTACGTATGCATGGAGGGTCACTCGGTTTTCTAAAGGCTGCGGGTAGCTGATATGCTCTCTATGGCCGAGCACTGCCTAGAGGTGCCATATTGTTTGTCCCAAGATTAAATTAATGTAAAATATAATCATACCATTGTAGTGTTTACACAATGATAGTATCAACACAGATGTGTTAGCTGCGATATAGGTGGTAAGAATTTTTCTGAAGGCGCTGACACAATATTAGGTACAATATTTGACTTATTTCGTGGGATACATAACTAAAACTATGTTCCCTATTTACAAATTAATAGTTATTATTATTAAATACAGCTAAATGACCAATGTGTAATATGAAATAACACATTTAATTATCCAAAGGCTACCAAATGACGAAATACTTTTAATTATTTGTCAAATAAACTCAAAATTCAGCTAGTGAAACACTATTTTGATCTGGAGCACTACTCAAATATCTTTGAAACAAAGTTGTGTCATTATAAAACAAAGGAAAGCGTAGATGGTAGGAAAACCAATTGGGATTTCAAACTCGTTTTTTTATACTTATCAATTAATCAGCAGTACTCAAAATATGCATTCTTTGAATTTCATTAATTATTAGGACGAATTCGTCTCCAATATTTTATCATAAACGTTTCAGTCACGTAACAAATATCCTAAAGTTAAAACTCGCATCTATTAATTTAGTACACTCATGATGTAATGAACAGTGGGGCTATACGTCATTTTGAAAGAGAAGGCGATTTTGCTTTGAGGGCCCAACCAAGAACATATATACATATGCAGGTCTGAGAATTCTATTTAGGTTAAAACTTGTATACCTATGGCCTTGTTTATTCCGGTCTAAGGCATTCCTGATGCCATAGCTGAGGTAGTATAAAATGCCTATTTCCGCCAAGAAACAGCTGAGATGTGTTTTTATAACACTTTAGTATACTTAATACTTTTATTTGATGATCTCCTAATAATGCATTATTCAGTGCAAGAGGTTGTGATCTCTCAAAGTTTTACAAGTAGGTATATTTACAATACTCCTACGAAGAAGATATCCTTCTTACTATATTACGCATGCCATGGTATGTTGTTAAAGATAGTCAAATAGATATACTACATTTACTAAGTGCTGCTTTTAAAGTTTAATTGAATCTTATTAGTTGCATACTTTAATGAATATGGCGTCCGGTACTAATTGTAGGTATACGTCATACGTAGCAGTACGCGGTTTTAGAATCTCTTAATTTTACTACTATAAAATTATACTTAATTTGATATACATGTTCTTTTTCTGTTAAAAAATATTAAAACCCTGTTTGTCAAAGGTTAAGTATTAAATTATGTTTCAAATTTGAGCATTAAATAATATTTAACAAACTATATTATGGTGGTGCTATTACATTTTTTTTGAATTAAGTGTTTACACGAATATTAAGCGTACTGTTAATACTCTATACTGAATTTATCCGTTTACAACTATACTACTCGTACGGCAAATAATCTCAATCTTATTCATATAAAGTAATAACAATTTATTGACCTTAAGTACATTTTGTTATGATGATAAATACATGTGAAAGTGGCAGCTGTTAAAATATTCATATTATAAAGTTTGCATCCAAGCTAATTTCATAATACTTCAATGTGGGAGCTGTTACAATATCCATATTATAATGTTTCATCCAAACTCATTTCATAATACTTAAATATTGCACAGTATTACAGTTATTTTAAATTACTATCCGTTGAAAATTGTGAAAAAGTTTTCTCATAGTAGAATTGGATTGATAGTAAAAGATACAGTTTTTATTAAATATGCCCCATATGGATTTATTTCACCCTTTTTGCAATCAGGGTCTGTAGGATGGAACTCCTTTGAGCAATCACTTTGAGCAGAATCTCAATGACAGAAAACTCAATTTGAAGTACTTTTCCTTAGTACAAGTCTTTATGCGATCAATAACATCACATTGTTTAAAATACTAGGAATTTTATTAATATATCATATGATAGTACATTACCAAAATACAAAAATAGTTCTGTTATATGAAAAACCGAATTAATTATTAAAATTGTTAATCTTGTAAAGTAATATATCCAAAGAGTATGAGCACAACTAAAATGAACAATACATAAATAAATATATATAGACATATACATTTGAAATGTGCGGTTCCTTTTTTATATGACGTAACAAATTGTATATTAAAATGTGTATTTTCTAATATTTGCATAATATTGTTACCATGTCTCCAAAGACACCTGCGTGAAACTGAAACTGGAGTAATTTTTACAAAAACTATTGTTATAGTTTATACATTTTTGTTAGTCAACGTGTCCTCTTATATATAATTATTAAACTCTTATATTTGAAATAATATGATCATAATTTTCAAGGTGGTTTAAATTTACACCTTATTAGCTAAGCGTTAACTAAGAACTAGAAAAGTTTGATTTTCTTCTGTATATTTGTTCGCACAGCATCTCTAGAAGGAACAGATCTATATACTTGATACTTTGCATCAATCTTCATGTCTATGTAGGCTACATTGAGATAGATGACGATATACGTCATTCTATGGGCTTTTGCCCAGCGTTAGTGAACATTTTCAAATTGGTCTTTTGGCTAACCACAATGGCAACAATAGTCGTAGAATAATTCAATACCACAAACTAAGTACAATTATATGGAATTTTAACACGTGACTTGGTAACACATGTAGCTAGAGATTTGAAAGTGTTGCATGTATTTTAAGTCTGTTACACGAAACATGTTACGCGTCTTGTAGTAAAGCGTACTCCTATATTGTTTATTTGCTGTATAAGCTTCACCAGTTTAGAGAAGAAAAAGAGAATCGCTAAACGTGCTCAAATTGTTATGTTAATACAATTCTATAGTTTTATATACAGCCGCACAAACAGTATCATCCAAGCTCTAACCCGAGTCTGTGAATAATCATGAATAGAAACAAGTCGGTATGTGATAATCCTGTTAGTAATACAGTTTCAATGTAATCATCCTTGATGTAAGCAGTTAATAATGGTTATAAATTGTTTTTTCAAACTGCTATTCTAAAAATCGTATCAATTTATTAATACTCTATAGTGTTTTAAATGCATATTTTTATTCTATAAACCCTTTTATATGACGTATTGGTATATTTATATTATGCCACCTAGACCGCGCAATGTTTAGAATACTTTAAAGTTAAAAACCTCTATACCAATTGTTTTTTTATCTGCTTTTCCAAATATGTGTTTAATGAAATGTCTAAATATGAGATATTTGTTTGTGCTTTAATTTGTTCAATCTTAAATAAACAGAGTGTAAATTAAGTTCTGGTACGCCTGGATATATTATTAACGGATTGAGATATAGATGTACAATGTTCCTCATACTTATCAATTTTTTTTCTTTTTGGAGAATAAAAATATTTTACCTTCCCCTTTTCAAAGGCGGGTAGTGGGGGTCACGTTAAAGTTTCAAATTGCGACCCCTATCTTGAGACATGTAATTTTAAAGTTCTATTCAATGGACACGCATTGACATTAACAAAACATCTCTACGACAATACTAGCATACTTTATGAGCAAATAATCCCTTTCATTTTAATGTCAACTGGAAAAAGATACCTCTTACTAAAACTATACACACCATAAACATTAGATACTAAGTAAAGAGATAGATTGAGCCCCTGGAAGGACCCCTAAAAGATATCATGCATATATTGTGTTAATATGAGCCAGACATTGCCATTGTACCTACAGATTATAATTTGTTGTATTATTTGCCCATAACTTTTACTAGCAACAGCGTAGAGGTGTTTTCTTAGTGTCACTGCGTATCTACTGGATATACCTTTAATATGAAATGTTACAAGATGGGGGTTACAATTTACAAAATTAACGGCAAGCCCCTCTACCCTCTATGGGTAGAGGGGACCCTCTTTGAAAAGGGGATAATATTGTCCTTCCAAGAATTCCAAATCAGGTAGTTTTATAAGTATGGTTTATGTTGTACATTGATCAGTCCGTGTGGAGTATATCCAGGCGAATAAGGACTTAATGTAAGGTCATTGTTTGCCCATAACGTTTGCTAAGATTGTCGTACAGATATTTTGTTAATTTCATTGTGTTTCAATTTCAAATGACTTGTCACAAGCTAGGGGTTGCAATAATGCAACCACCCCTACCCTCCCCACCTATCTTTTAAAAAGGGGAGGATATTTTGTCCTTCCAAAAAGTCCCAAAAAGTGTTTTAGTAGGTATGGTAAAGACTTTATATCGATATCTTAAACCGTTTGGAAAATATATAAGTGTATAAGGACTTAATTTACATCCTAAATATTTAAAGCTTCCAAAAGAAATAGTAACATTTACTTTTATAATCTAAATATCACTACTTTCTATTATTGATATATATTGTACGTGTAGCTTACTAAGTTAAGAAAAGAAATTTTTCTTTAAAGTAATAGTATTTTTATTTTGTACATAAAATATCCGAGAGAATACTTTAAAATTATTAATATTTTAAAAATGAAATTACAATAAAGTATAACACTATAATATGGTGTAATATTTTTATGTTCAATATTACATACTATATTTACCCCAAATATGACTTTGAGTTCTGAAATTTGAAGTTTTTTTCTTTGTATTTTCATTATGGATTTAGCCAAATTATGACATAAGACATTAACTATCGGAATTGTCAAAATATGTCCATGTAATAACGTAATACAAATATTCCCTTATACGGTTTTATATGATTACAATTATATAGTAGTCGTTATTATTTATAGTTGGCAGTAAATATAACTAGTCACTTACATTTATATCATTCTGTACAGAAATACAACGAGAATCGATGTAAAAACCACAATGTAAAACACATGTCAAGTATAAACCAAATTCTTTGTTTATAGATTATTTTTAACAGTGGAAGGACGTTAAGAAAACAGTTTCATTAAAAAAAAATATTTTTATAAGTTAAATATAAACTATCATACAAAATTGATCATTATTCTATCTTAGGGAATAAGCTCACAAAGAATTCACAAGTTATTTTCTTGTAAGAAAGTCAAATCCGTAAATCTTAAAATAAAAGCAAACCAAGCACATTGTTAGAACTGTAAAGACAACCAATGGCTGTTAGGAGACTCAAGGGATCCCATTGGTTTGGGGGATGTTTCCTGAGAGTGACTTTTACGTGTAACAAGTTTCCATTCTTACGTTCCTGTCTTCAGTAGGTTACGTCACTTATTTTTTTTTACCCAAGTTACATTGGTCAATTTAGTTATGTTTTTCATGTAACTGAGAAACTAATACAATATAACCCAAATATATTTATTAGTTTACTATTGAACAAGTAACTTTGAATATGATATATTAAAAACCTACCGAAGTCGTCTAAGAGCAAATACTGTTTCATAAATAAGTGTTTTTTACGTGGAGTGATTCAGTATATAATACTTATATTCACAATAAGAAATTTAATATATGCAGTCCATAATAATTGCACTATGCAAAATACCTAACATTTATGATTTTCAGACTCATAACTATTATAAAATTTAATTTTACTTAACCTCGTACAGATTTAAATGCACGAGAGAACGTATTTAAAATGTTTTTTATATTAATCTTAGCAGGAACATTTATACAGGGGCACTTACAAGCTGTGCATGGTAAATGCACATGCACTAAAGTGCAGGGCTTTCACGGCGCCGTGCTGCAGGCAGCAGCGCACTTGACTACACAGTAGAGTGGCACTCGAGTGCTCTATGTGAAATTTGTTTTATCATGGCCGACTCGGCGTATATGTATTTTTCACAAGTTATCGGTTTGTAAACAACCATGAACTTAAACATTAATTTACTGCGTTTCAAATTTCATAATATATTTCTACATTTTAACGACGTTACCAGTGAAACTGAAAAATTATACATGCCATTTACACATTTACATTACATTTAAGTGGTGGTTTACTACCCGTTGCTCAACATTATAAACACAGTTCCATATCTACACATGTATTAAAGTTATAGCTGTGGACTTGTGTCATGCATTTTTTATTTTAATACATTATAACGTTTATTAATTTTATCTACTTACAAATTAAATTAATTATTAAAATTACTGAACTTATTAGCACCAACCATGTTGAAAACAGTTTGAAATTATTGTTTTTTATAAAATTACTTGGTAATGACTACCATAAACTACGAGGTAAAATTTCAATTTGTGGGAATAATACAAACTATCAATTGTGTATTACTTTTGTTACCTGCAGTGTCACACGTGATTTCGTAAGCTTTTGCAAGAGTGTGAGCACTTTTGTTTGGATTAAATTATATTTCCAACGCCAATGTTGAGTTTACATGGTTGCCAAATATACATTGTGTGAAAAAAGTACTTGCTCCGCTGGGATTCGAACCCGGATCTCTCACTTGCCGGCGGAGCAAATGCCAATATTGAGTTTGCTTTGTTGACCTGATGAAGAAAGTACATACATAAATATTCTGAGAAACATACTTCTGTCAAAAATATCTAAGATCTCGTCTTATAGTAAAAGTTAGGAAGTTACACTTCAGTTATATCTTCATTACAGTACTGACCAAACACAGCATACTTAGTATTTGCTAAAAAAGTTTATTTTTACTAAAACTTTTAATTTTCTTAGCTGGGTTTCTTACTTCAGTGGATGCACAAAAATTTTGAAATAAAAAGTGGTGTTCAGTCAAGCTCACTCTATGCTTTCAAGGCTATAAATTGAAACAAATTAAAAATATTGGTTAATTAACTAAACATATGGAACATCTCTATAACGGCAGCATAAATAAAAGTTCTATGTTTTAATATTCATTAAGTCAGAGAAAGGTTTTTGTAACGATAAAGATCGTAAAAGTTACTAGGAATACTTAAGAATTGAAAAATTTAAATATTTATGTTATATAATCTAAAGTTAACTGAAAGTTTACTTTTCCTGCTTATACCATCCAGTTAAAGTTGCTCAAAGAAGGTTAAAGTATTTTTTACATACAAAATATAAAAATGTTATTGATTAGTAGTGATGCAGACAGCAAAGACAAAGTTAATATCCAAGATTGTCCCAGTGACGAATTAAAAACCTCTAATGCATTGCAAATATGGTTTATAAATTCTTTTAATAGCAAAATTAATGAAAAAAGCTGTGAATGTTTTCACTTACGATACTCAATGAATTTCCTTGATATTGTTATAAGTCATTTATACAGCGTCTTAAGAGAAATTAAGAAATAAACAGTAACTTGCTTCGGCAATCCGATCTGTTCATTCCCAGATTACTGTTGGAAAATAACAAGACTACTATAACGTCTAACTCTACAAATGAATCTTCATTTACCATTATTTTGAAATGTTACATTGACCTAATAAGGATTTTTGCTCTATATAATAAGTAAGTAGGATTTCTCCCAAGTTCGTAATACACTTCTCTGTTCTACAATTGAACTGTATTTTGTTCAGTGGGACAACAAGCCTAACTCAACTATGGGACTTTAAATATTCTAAACCAAAAGTAGACGCTTTTTGACTAAAGTAGGTATACATGTATATTGTTTTTATCTGAATAACTCAACAGTGGCACCATAATAGAAGTTAAGCATTCGGATATAGATAGCTTTTGACCAAAGTAGGCTTCTCAGTCCTACGTATTTAATAAGTCCCAGTGAAGAAAGTATTTTTTGTGACCACAGTTATTGGTCATATTTTTCATATTTTATACATAAATATGTATTTTATACATAAATTTTGGTCATAAATATACATATTTTTCAATGGCAATGCAAGACAAACTTTACAATGGCACTGGAAATATCTTAGACCGGAAGGATATAACAAGAGCTAAAATTAAACGCTTTTCCTTCAAAGTAGATTTCCGAGAGTTTTATATTTATTTGTAATTTCTTGATCGAGGCAACGAGCCTAAAAGCAGTTAAACTCTAATCTTCTTAACCAGGAACACTGAAATGACTAATGTGTGCCTACGTACGTTTAAAAAATTTCAAATCACATTACATCATTAGTGCTTTACCTAAGTAGCAAGCCTAAAAGTACTTTGATTTTAAAAATTATGTATGCAGCCTTTGGTTACAGATGGTTCATAATACTTATACTATTATAAAGCCTGCACTCTTAATGAATAACATTTCATATAACATCTTGCAATATGGAAAATTTACACTAGAATTGCTTCCAATTATATTTTAACAAAACTAAGGCCTATAAACCTTTATGTATGGTAAAACAATTAAAATTACAGGATGGACAAACAATCTTGTCAAAACCAAATATCCCACTCACTGTAAAGGGCTTCCTGCATTATTGGTAACCATAAATTACAGCTGGACGGTTTACACCACTCGGGAAATCAATCATTCATCTGAAACGCGGTTTTCACTTTGATTAATCATTTTCCGGACGATCAGTTTACAGAACATTATCGCACTCTATAAATTTAAAGCAAACGATTATATTTTTATATTACAACGTTTATTCTTTATTATTTATAGTGCAAATAAAGTTTTTATGTTATTCAAAGGATTATTTTTTTCTAATACAACTAATACTATGAATATATAACACAGTTTTTATTTAAATTTAATAATGTTTAAGAAAACCTATTCCAGAAGAAACTTTACTTGGACATTTTATTACACTTAATATTTGTATGATATGTCATAAATATAAATTAAGTGCTGCTTGGTTTGCATTCACAAGAAATACTTATCTAGAAATGTACTTCACTCACGTTTCAAAACGTTCTTATCGCACACTTGTATAATTCTCTAACATTCTGACAATGTTGTAATCATCTTACTTTCAATAATTTACTTTCAACTTCCATTTTACACTTCATGATTACTAATAATAAATTAGTGTATTCTTGAGAGTGAGTATCATCTCTTACATTTTTACTAGTATTATTTTATACAATATTTTACAACAATTAGGTCTTGGAATTATATTAATTTGAAGAAACTGACAAATTATCTTTTTTCGTCTTCATTTGTAAATTTGTTGCCTAAAACTAAATTACATTATAGGGCCTACTATAAAAAATATAAAAACATAGTTAGGATTGACGTGCCACTATCCTGATTGGGTATAATAGGGGCCATATAAAGGAAGTCGTCAGTATAAAACTACTGTCATATACAAATGAAATGATAAAACTGGCTGCGTCCCAAACGTATACTTCCAAGCTAACGTGGCCAAAGCTTTGAACTAAATGATTTTTCCGTGCACGGAGGCTACAATTTTTGTCATGATGAAAAAAACAAGTTAGTCCTTTCCTCTATTTAACTCAATAACAGATTAGATTAGTTTACATACCGGCTTTTTATTATGTAGTATAAGTTTTAATCTTCAAAAGTAAATACCCAAATTGTTGCTATTTTATACCAAACATTGCAGAATACGAGTGTGACACAAGTAATGTTCACCTTTAACTTCAGATTCTGGTTAAGAGGAATAAGAAATATAAATGTTAATTCTTGTTGGAAAAACATACCTGCTAGTCGATATTGATGAATGTAAGAAATAAACCGTACACAAAAATGACATTTAATTATTAGAGACAGTAATTAGTAATGAATGGGATTCGTCAGTGATGCCTAAATGTAAGCAGGATATATCTAGAATGAAAAGACGATGAACCTTAAATGTTGCACAAAACTTCAACTTTACGTGTATTAGATTAATTGCATGATAGTCAACGTCTCTCCTTCAGAATTGTCTAGATGCTGGTGAAATCGAACTGCCCGCTAGAAATCTCGAGAGCAGTTTGAGATATAAACTTAAACTTTTTATATTTTGCTGTCACTATTTTTGTGTCAGTTTAGCTGTTTGTCTGTATGTTTGCTCTTTCAGATGAAATTTCAAACCGAATTGAGGCAAATAATATACATTTAATGCTTAATTTCTGCATAGAAAACAAAGAGTTTGATAATTATGCATGACCCTCCATGGAACGTCAACAAAGCCCATTCTATGGGATTGGCTATCAGTCTCTTCTGTAAGTTTATTTGTGTATTGTCTTCTGTCTCTGTGTGTCTCACAGATTATTTTAATAACGAAATAAGCTATGGTATAAAATGTAACTGTTGCATTAAACTTCAGACAACAGTTTTATGTATGTATATTGTATATAGACCAAGTACCGATTTCTCAATGACAGTAAACTTTTATTGCACTAGCGTAACGAAGAGCTCTTCATTAAACCACAGCAAACGTTTAAAGCCGTTATTAGAGCTGACAGCTTGATTTAAGAATAATTAATTGATTGGTTAAAAGCTTCTTGTTACTTGTATCGATGTTTGGCTGTTTTAGTGGCTCCCAGAATTAACTCGTTGTCTGTTAGCGGTGAAACTAAATTACTTAGATACTTGTAATACATACATTTTATAAAAAAAAAAAACTAATACATACTCCAAATATATCATAACATATTGTTTTTAACAAAAAGTAGCCTATTTTGGATGACAATTTTTAATTATTTGGGGAGGTTTCAAGCGAAACCTTATATTATTATAACTGAAAAAATATATTGAGGGTAAAATTATCTTAAATATTCTAAAATGATATGATCTCTTCATAAAACTTTTATTATGAGTAATTGAATCAAATATATTTATATTTAAACTAACTAATTGTGGACCGAAAGTAATTCTTCGAGTATTCACTGCAGACATGCTATTTCAATTATACGAGAAAAAATGTAAGTATTTGCACCAACCTAACTATAAATCAATATAATAAATCGTATTTCTTAACTAAGTATCCTCAAATACGAATATACATAAAAATGTTTAACTATATTTCTGAAGGTCTTTTTAAGGTGTGGTTATTATTTCAATAATTAATTTATTTTCAGTTTCACCGCTACATTTCTGTTAATAATACTAAATAGCGTTACACGCAGTCTTAGTATTTATATCAAAAATATTTCCAGGATTAATTTATTTGGGAAGCTTTATTTGTTTACTAACGACAGTTTTATTTTCATTTCCGGTAAAAACTAGCGAGATGTTAAATTAAATGCAATGAGTGACCTAAAGACGTTAAAAAAATGTTTTGACCAAAATATTCTTTCATTGAATAATTCCAAAAATAAATTTATGCGTATTTCTCTGCATTCTAGTACAGAATATAATTTTACAGACTTAATAATTCATCAGTGCGGTACTTCTTTGAATTCGACATGTGGGTGCAAAGAAATAGAGCTCGTAAAACACTACAAATACCTGGGAGTTGTTTTTGACTCTCGCTCAAAATGGTCTGAGCACGTTGATTATGTCCTTAGCAAAATTAGAAAGTATATTTATGCATTCAAGAAACTAAGTGAAATTTTAGACGGAAACGACGTAAAAACATTTGCGTATTATGCTTACATCCAGTCACTTCTTTCCTTCGGTAACATTGCGTGGGGCGGTGCGTGTAAAACGCTTCTCGTACCTCTTTCCATTACTCAAAAGAGCATACTAGAGGCAGGGTTGAGGAAAAACGTGCGTTATCAAACTGACTGTCTCTTTCAGGAATCCTCTCTACTTTCACTACGACAGTTATATATTAAAAAAATACTAATTCACATCTACAAAAATGCAAATACAGTATTAGCAGAAATTTTGCACTCTTACCAAACAAGATATTCAGGACATGTTGGTATCCATGTAATTAGATTAGATAACTCATTTTCAAAAACCAATTCTTACTATATCTCACATATTCTATTTAGAAACATATGTAACAAATTTCAGCATTTAAATTTATTTGAATCAGATAGTATTGTAACATTTAAATACAATGTCACAGAACTTTTGTTACAAATTGGAGTCCAAGGATCCGAGACTTTCATTCACTGAGACTGGCACCAACCTGAACTTGACCCCTCTCCATCCCCCGGTGCTCGTCATATCACGGTCTTGTGTATGTGGTCTTACTTCTACCGATGGTTTTGTCTAATACGACAGTATTATCTCTTATCTCCTTCATCACACAACTAAATATTTCTACATGTTATGCCTTAAAACACACCGACACGTAACAGTGACACTTTTTCGACATCTAGATAAAATTAAACTATTTAGTACGACTCTAGCCTACGCACAGGCTGCTTGCCCATGTAGGCTAATTTCCATTGTAGACTATATGTTAATCAGTAATATATAGTTTAATACCTCATACTTAAATTATATAAATAATATTTATCCAACTACTGTACTTAAAATTAAACTGTTTTATTTTATCGCCGCTTAGTAAGTATAGTAAAAGGGTAATTTAAAATGTATGTAAGTAAATCTAATTTTTGGTGTATAGGTTTTTGGAAAGAAATAAGTTTTTAATTAAAAAAAGTACCCTTTATCAGATTTATCCAGGATTAATTTTAACAGTTTATATTTTACTAACTGCAACTCATGATATCTACATTTTAACTGGTTTTGCAAGCTAATTGCATAGACTCTAGTTCTAAACCATGATATGGTTAGATATTCTGCTAAGGGGATTTGCAGTTTGATACTATTTTTCTGTATAGAAACAGAAACGCTGAAAAGTGTATTCATTTCGGAAAATTAACTGTTTAATTTTTCCCCTCACCATATATACTGATTTTATAACATAAGAATTGAGACTAGATCGAAAGTAGATGTCTGTGGTTTCTAGTTAGTGTCAATACGTCTATGAATGGTGTGATGAACATGACTGGGCTTTAGCCGTAGTTAGTAATTTTTCATCGAACATACGATTCAACGCTAAAATTTGACATATAATGACTAAATTTAATAGTTATTATGATAGTTTACAGTCCCCCAGTACCGAATTTCATAAATTGTACATCATTAGAAAGTCTATTCCCACAAGATATTTCGCAGATAAATAAGTACATATTATTTCAAATTTTTTATAAAAATTAAAATATATATGTCAGGAAAGATTTTATTGGTAGATTTACATGTCACGAGCGTAAGTGGAGCTAATTTATTGCTTTAATTGCTATTAAAATTGCATTATTAAAAAAAAGAATCTGTAAATTTTTAATAATTTGTGATGGATAAACAAAACATTTCTACAGCAATGATATTAATATAAAAAATTATTAAATAAAAATAATTATTGAAGTGGATAATGCTGATTACGAATCTAAAAGTCTGGTAAACAAAAAATTTTCATATATGTAAGGTCCCTCAGCCTTTGGTTTTGATATTATATTAGCACACTTAATTTAAAAAAATAACAAAAACTCCATCTGCTGGTCTACAGGAAAGAAGTGTCCGCCCAGGGTTTTGATGATAGCAGTTGTATGTGAGTACCATGAGTTATTCGCTGGCTCTAAATGGACCAACTTACATAGTACAACATTGCTAATGCATAACGTCCATTTTCCTTTATAAAACTTCATTTCAAAATCTGTCTCTAACATAGCTAACGATGTTCAAAGGCAGAGTAAACATGAAATCTACAGTTAAAAGTAAGTAGGTAATTGATTGGTTAAAAGCTTCTTGTTAGGCCCAGCGCACACAGAGCGAGTGTTCTGCAACTAGAGTCGGCAACCAGTTGCGTGTGCAACTAGTTTGCAACTGAAACAAAACTTCTGTCCGCACACGTCAACGGGTCAGTTGTGAATCAGTTGCGTCTAATGTGCAATTAGTGGAGTATTTTGTAGGCCTATTACGCTGTGTTTTTTGGCATTTCCTTGACCATTTGTGCTTACCATGTCATCAGACTCAGACGAAGAGGATGTCGTTAACTACTATCTTTATCGAAGGCGGCGAAGGACACAAAGAGAGCATTGGGTCCATCCTTATTTAAGAAATAATGTGAACTCTAGGCTATTTGTAGCAGCTAGAGAATTGTCTCAGTCGGATAGGAAGTTTAAATCTTTTTACCGAATAACAAAAGATTCGTTTTTGGAACTAACAAGACTGGTTGGCCCTTCCTTGGAGAAGATGGACACACACACAAGGGAATGTATTCCAGCACAGGAAAGATTAATTATCACTCTGAGGTAAGTTTAATAAGTCAACTTTATTGTTTTTTTTTAAAATTACATAAGAATAAAAATATCCACATAAGAAAAAATACATAAGAAATTACCATTGAGTACTTATATTTACATGTTTGAGCTATTAAGACCTTGATAAAAAGCGTTATAAAAATCTGCAGTTTGAATATTTACATCAGACATGTGAGTCAAGTCTATTTGCGACTCTCTTGAGTCGGACATCGTCGGTGAGGTGAGGATGGTGAGGCCTGATGAGGACCGTGGCTGCTGCTGATGGTGTCCCGAGAGACTTATATCATCAATCACTCTCAACACCTGTCGCTTGAAAAGTTTTATTTGCGAATCACTTAATTCTTCTAATTCAGGAATCAAGCTGAGCAGGAACATCTTGATCCCCTGCTGTCGATCAATATTCTGATTGGTATCGGCCTCAAGTTTTGATAGTAGCTTTGCCTTTTTTACCCTAAAGTACTCCGCTACCGTTTGGTCTGCTATGGTCGCAGCACTTTTGGATTTTCTCTTAGGGATTTGAGAAGTAGGCCTATTACTTGATGTTGAACTTGTGGATTGTATTTCCACGGCCTGTTGGGGACTATCTAAAATTGAGGGAGACATTTCTGGGGAAAATTGGTCTACGTCTGTAGGATCGATTTCCAACTGAATGGGGTCATCAATTTGGGTTTCAGAACCTTCATTTTCAGGAACTGTAGACTGGGTATTGCTGGGTGGTGGAGGCAAGTTTCCCGGAGAGGGGGGAGTAACTGTTTTTTATGAATGGCAGACAAAACTGCATGGCATTTTCCAATTAGTATGCCTTTTTCTTCCCCCCAGAACCACTAGGGGAAGGTTTCATTCTTCTCATAAAGACGGTTCGTAGATTTCTCCACTTCTCTTTGCAATCTTGCACTGAAACAAAAACAGAGAAAATATTATCAAAAAATAAAATCTTTTCTTTAGGTAAACCCTATTAAAATTTCATAATTTTAAATAGGTTTCACCTAACCTATGGTTTTTTCTGTTGCAGGTATTTGGGAACTGGTGAAACATTTGTGGCAGTGTCCTTATATTTTGCAAGAGGTGAGAGTACAGTTAAAAAAATTATCAAGGAAACCTCAGAAGCTATCTGGAACATACTGAGGGATATTTACATGCCTGTTCCTACTCAAGATATGTTGAAACACATTGCTGATCGTTTTGAGCTGCTATGGAACCTTCGAAATTGCATTGGAGCACTGGACGGTAAGCACATAAGAATTGAAAAGTTTCCACATACTGGATCTGAAAACTTCAATTACAAGAACTTCCACTCAACTGTACTTTTGGCATGTTGTGATGCAGATGGGCTCTTTACAATTATTGAGCCAGGTTATGCTGGGCGTAACAATGATGGAGGCATTTTCAAAGCAAGCTCAATGAAATTCTGGATGACGCATGATGATAATATCCCCTTTCCATCACCATTGCGGTATGATGAAAAAACATACCGTTCCCATACTACTTCGTAGGAGACGAAGCTTTCCCACTGACTCGGAACCTTATGAGGCCTTTTTCAGGTAAAACACTGGACAATGTTAAACGGATATTTAACTATAGATTGAGCCGAGGAAGGAAAACCATTGAATGTGTGTTTGGAATGGCAGCAGAAAAGTTTGCAGTCTTAAACGGGCTAATACGATGTCGTGATTCTTCAACAGTAAATAGCATAGTGAGATCAGCTTGCATCCTACATAACTTTGTTCGTAAGCAGGAAGGAGCTGAGTACAGGCCTCAAGGCTTATCTCAACCTGAAAATCTACGTCAACGTCCGACCGGTATTGAAACAAGAGACTTGGTGGTAAACGATGGATCATCAGCAATTGCTCTGAGGAATTATCTGGCAAATCATTTCCTATCTGCAACTTTACCGTGGCAGTGGAAAGCAGCAGTGTAACTACCCTGACTTAAGCTAAAATTACAGAAACTATACAATAGATTTGTGATGGATACAAACAAATTAACGAAAAATGTGGTTATTTATAAACTGATGGTATGATTATCACTTTAGTAATGTTATTAGGTTACTAATTTAATTTGTAAAGATTACTGTAAGATTCAACGTAAAACATTCATCCGTTCAAAAATTATTGTGCCTGTAAAATTGAACTTAAAACATTCATCCGTTCAAAAATTATTGTGCCTAACACCGATTTGTACTCAAATTGAATCTAATAAGTAACAATTTCGCTGAAAAATATAAAATAAAACATTTTCTTACCTGTCATATTTACTTCAGTGGCCACTTCTTTCCATGCTTTCTCCGATACATCTTTCCGTGCATAGTCTGGGAGTTTGTAATTGTAAAGTGCTTCATGCTTCTCCACTGCTCCAACTAGCTTAATGTTTAGTTCTTGGTCACCCATAGTGAAATTAACAATATGCGGCCGTCAAAACACCAACAAAACACCCCGTGATCACGTGTGACTGAAGTCTGCAACGCAACTGCAACCGCGGGCCCACGGTTGCAAGCGACTGGTTTCAGACTGGTTTGAGATCGTCAAAAACCGGTCTCGCCGTGTGCGTCTCCCCACTCTAATACATTGCCGAGGTCACCAAAAAGTTGCGCGCCAAACTGGTTTGCAACTGTAGTTGCAAAGCAGTTGCTCTGTGTGCGCTGGGCCTTAGTGACATTGGTTTTTCTGCCGTGTTTCTGAGAACGTATTTCCCATTAATAAACCATGATATCTTGACTGTGAAACTGGAGTAGTAGCATATATCAATACTAACTATTTCTAAAATGATTAGTATAAATAAGATATTGTTATAATACTTTTTAATTTATTTACAGAAGACCATAATTTTCAGCAATAATACTGAATCGTTGAAAACACTTACATTTCAGTGTTTGCAAAAGATATACATATTTGGTACATATATTGCACTTTATACATATATTAACTCTGTTGGTATTTTTCTCAAAATTCTAGTTCAAATGTTCTTGCAAAGATCATAACGAGTTATATATTTCTTTATTTTAAGAAATTATACATATCAAGTGTTGCATAAGTACTCGTTTTCAAAAGTTGTTAAATTGTATATTTCTTTTTGGTTCTCATTACAGATTGAGCAATAACTAGAGTAAAGTTTAGGTTTTCATCCTGAATATATTTTATTTATATCACAAACTAGTTCTCATAATTTAAGCTATTATTAATAACGATGATGTATTTTAGTAGGCCCTAGTTTGAACTTTAAATTTGTATCACTAATAAAGACAATTGTATGATAATACTTATAAAAGTTATTACTACTTGTTAAAGTTCTTCAATTTAGCAAAAAAAAAAGAAAAAATAAGGTATTTTGAGATTTAATCTTGTAAATAGATCTGAACTTTTCTTCATTATCAGCCACATTATGTTCTTAATCTCACTTAAATTATTAATAGTGTCTAATTCCATACCGTATCGCCTGGATCTATTATTTTAGGAGGTGGGGTTATGGACACATATTATGATAGGGATGAAGACGCCTACCACACGTCTTCTTGTACGCTAGGCGGTGGGAAAATGAAAGAAGCGGACTTAACATTGCCATAGGTCAACTCTAACCGGACTCCATCTCTGAAAGACAGACTTGGAAGAAAGGTAATACAGCCCCGGTGTTGCTCAATCAATTGCTTAAGTACGCGACCTCTTGAAGTGATGTGGAAAGCGGTCCGAAGGAAAAGTGATGCCAGGACCGGTGGGGGTTTTAGTAGGTTCAAGTCCAGAAGCTGACAGAGGAATAAGCTGACAGTGCATTAATCCCCGTCGTCAAAAATCTACTAGAACAGCAAAACGACTAAAGGAAGTATCATTTATCTAAATACAATATCCTCTGTGTCAAGAATGTCAAAACAAGAATTGCTTAGTATATTGTTTTAAATATATGTGCATGTAACTGTCAAAATAATATATTCAATTTCATTTTACTAATCTTACTTTAGTATATATCTTTATTTTAAATACTGGCACATCTCTATAAAACACAAATTTATCCCAAACAAGCCTGATGATTTAAGCCTCTGATTTATAACAATGAATGTTTTCTCGTCAAATGACAGTAATATTAAAAATAAGTATAACGCTCATGGTTAAGTCATTTTTAAAAAAACTTCACATTTGTAGTGATGTGTGGTGGAAAACACGAATCCTGATAAAAATACATGTCAGCGTAAGTAGGAGTGTATTGTACTGCACTGCGCTCTTTGGAACTATTACAGACTAGGTAACAAGTAATATCCACTTCTCACACCATCGCATTGTTGATCAGCTAATTTGTGATTCCAAATGGTGTCATAATTTACCATATTTGAATTTTAACTGACAAATATCCGTAGGTAAATGTTTTAACTGTTTGGGAAATCTTCAACAGCAGTAGTGCTATTAGGTTTAAATGTTAAAATTTATTTTGTTTTACACACTATTTAATTTACCAGTAGGGTTTGTTGATAAATTGCGGAATTAACTGAATGTGCATTCCACTGAAAAACGTGTATTTCTTGCACGTTTAAGTGCCGGTAGTAAGTAAAAGTTCATTTAAAAAACTATTATATAATTTTAATTGCCTTAATTGTACGTTTTCTACAATTTTATCTGTAAACAGTTATGTTTTTGTTACCTATTTAACAAATTAATTTTGCGTTACACATAACAAATCGTTTTTTCGAATGCCCTTTTTTTGTATTCTACATAGTACTTCTTAAACAGTAAGAGAGCTAAAGTTATGGAACAAACTTTATTCAATTTATCTTGTCAAAAACCATTATAAAAACTGCATTCTTCTCGAAATTCCTCTTTCCAAACTGTCAGGAAATAATCTTTTAACATTGGGTACTAAGTTTTGGGTGAAATATTTGGTTGGCCGTTACTCAGTAAGAAAGTATTTCCGGATCTATATTTATATGAACTTTTTCATAATTTTTTATAGTGCAATAAGACGTTCAGAAATTGTCGGTAATACTACCCGAATCACCCTGCACATTAAAACCTATTGTCCATGTTTAAGTTTTACTGAGTAGTCGGGCAATAGGCTGGACCCTGGCTAGTAAAAAGTAAAAGTAAAGTAAAGAATGTCTTTATTTACCAGGCGAAGTTAGGGCTAAGAAGCCCTCTCTAACACTTATCCTGGGGACCAACGGCTTAAAGGTGACTTCCGAACCACCACCAATGGCCGGGCAGGCGGGCCGCTTGCAAGGACAGGATCGCTCAGCGGTCACCTGTCCAAGCAGCAGCCACGCTCGGCGTTGCTTGATCTGGTTATCTTGCGATAACCGCCGTACCCACTACACTGCGCCATTAGTAACCTATTGCTCAAGATGCTAATACACTTTTATATAATAAATAGTACTTGAACTATGTATAGGATAAACCCTATGTCATGTGTGCTGGGAATTTGATGCAAAGCACAAGTTAGAAACGTTGTTAAATAATAATATGAGCTACTCTTAGCATGCGATTGTAAGCTGATTAATTATGAACTTAGCTAATGTTATTCACCTAGGAATAATCATACTTTGGTGTTCGTCTGAGAACTTAAAAATTTTTTAGAATAAAATATACAGCGATTAAAAGTTTTTCCGCGTTAGTTATGATTTAATGTTATCTAAAAATTCAAATACCTGTAAATAATATTTTTATAAGTTATACTGAGCTCACGATTACTTCTGTGAGTTATGACGCCCCTGTACAACTAAAGCAGTTTATGTTTTTTTTGACGTCAGTGTATGCTTAATAACTTGCGAGTGAACGTTTACAAAACACAGGACTTACTTCCAAAAACTTCAAAACTTTGATATCTAACATTTCCCACGCACGAATATAAAACTGGGATTGAAAACATAGATACATATCTGACAAAAGGCGTTTAAAAGTTTAAGTTGTTTACGTTTGACAGAGCTAAGAGCTCCATATCCTCAGTAAAACGATTTATAACGATAGAAGTGAATGCCTAAATCATCGGTAGACTTCCTCTCTTTTCCTTGTACAAAATATTTTTTCCAATCAATATCTTTTAACTGCCCTGCGTGTCCCCGCTTTCAAAGTCATGGATCTTATTCTCCATTTTACTGCTGAAACTTATCTCTTATTATTTAAACGCACTAACTAAATGGCATGCCATATGACATTTATAATATAATCTTAAATTAGAAGATATCTTAAAGGTTTCCACAAATTTCCATGAAATACAATTAAACATTACTAACACATTAAAAATGACAAGCTTGATAAGACTCTCCTGTTAAAAACTAGACATCTTACTAAAACCAAGTCCTCTCTGTGTAATTGGGAGCCATAAAAGATCACGCGCTAGTTCAGAGCACTCCAGACAACAATCTTTACTGTGACACGTGGGTTTAATTTTGATATAATCAGTTTTACACAAACAGTGTGATTACAGACATTCTCGCACTGTATATTTTGAAAACAAAGCTCCTTTAACAAAACAATTATATCGCATAATTGTATGCATGTTTTATCACTTAAACGCAATATTTCAAAAGTCCCATTTGTTCGATGTTTTACAGTACAGACTAAACAACTAGTTTGTATAATCGCAGTGTTACCTCTTAAACAAAGAAATATTATCTGTTAAACTGATATTTGTTTCGTGTACTACTGTGATGTGAAAACAAACGTTAATTTCAATGCTAATATTTACCTTTCCAGTTACATTAAAATGAGATTTATTATTTCGTATTTCTTTGTATACGCGTGCAGTATATGATTTTGTAAATACTATGACATTTCAACTAGTCTGTTAAGATTTTATCAAAATTAAAGCATTAGTACCTTAGACTACCAAGCAAATATAAGTAATAAATATAGTTAGTAAAATTACAAGTAGTCGTACATATGTATTATTTATTTATGTAGTATATGTAGTCGTACTATCTATTTATAAATTATGTCGCACTGAAATTTAATTACATTACAATACTTAAATACTTGATATGAATATAATATTTCTAGAGTGTTTATTACAAGCAATTGTACTTTTTATTGACAAGACTGGTTTTGTCATGAAAACTAAAATTAATTGGGCATTCAGAACAGTGAAAATCCCTGCCTTCAAAATAAAACTTCTTATCTGCGACGAACAGAACGACAATAAAAATACAATGTTATAGGATTGTTTATATTTAAGGTAATTATGAATATATAAAATTGTTGGGTACTATACAAATATATTATTACCACTAATAAACAGTATTTTTTATTTCTAATCCACTTTGGAATGACCATAATTTAAAATAAAGTACCGAATACATTACTTAATGAAAATAAATAACAAGAAAAAAAACTGTAATAGTAGAACAAACATTGAGCCTGTGATTTAATAAAAATAAACTGGCGTTTCTTAAGTCTCATAGTTCAATTTACAAAATAAACTGTATGATATAACTTAGCAGAAGATAGAATTTACAAATCTGAGGGATATTTAATATAGCAAATTTCAGGTTATATTTCCTAATATTTTAGAAATTTTTGAATTTAAGGAAAATGCTAGCTAGTCTATTTCAAAGCGAGCCTTGAATATATATATATATGTCCTTTATAGACCCAGAAACTGCTTGACCGATTATTATTAAAATTTATTTGTATGTATTTTTCAACGTAGGTTTATAGGATATGCCTATTGATGAAACTCACTACTGATACCATTCGTTGCTGCAAAGTATAAAAGTTGTTAAAGCGCCTGCAAATTATAAACTGTAATTATTAGATGGTTACGTAATGAAAATGACATCATTTTGGATAATGTACGTTAATAAAAAAATAAGAATTAAACACATTCTGGTTTTGAATCATTTAGTAAAAACTTTTGCTCTGGAATACTGTTTGTAAATATCTTGTATTTAAATATTATCATCGGTTGGCCTACACATTGGTGGTAAATATATCATTAATGAGTGACTACAAGTACTGACCTAGTTGTACAATTTATTACAGTATCATATAAAGCTGTACATTCTTGTTTTAAGTAAGACTAGTAATGATACAATTTCTGACTGTTAAAAACTAAAAACTTAGGAATAGTGTTACGAAATCAGAAAATATTATTTGTTTTGTGTATAGTCTAAAACACTAGAAATGAATTCTCAGAAAATGAAGTAGTAACAGAAATTTTAGATGATGACACGAACAATACGATTGCAAGTATTGTTGATATGATGGAAGATATGACAATATTTTTATTATCTGTCCAGATTTATAGTTAGGAGTACAAAAACAATTATTGTGAAGTATTATGTATTCTGCTGTTATATACCAATGATATTTTGAGCAGGTACACCCAGTCTACGGACAGTGTGAAAGTAAATAATGTTAGAGTATCTGTAGATAAAAGTCATTAAACTGATTTATAGTATGTTATGTACCAGACCAAACACTTTGGAAAACTCAGCACAAAGCACATGGTTACAACTATGTGTACGTATTAAAGGGCAATTGTTAAAATTACATGTTACTAACAATAGTTTTGGCCAAAACAGTTATAAATTCTTATTCGCCTAGTTGGGAATGTTTTCCTTAAAAATGCGTTTTATCATTTAGCATAGGAAGAATTCACCTGATAAATTTTTCAAAGTTAGGTTTTTGTTAGAAATATACTTAAGTTTGTTTTATTTATCAATGAAGAATCTTGTCTTACTGTCTGAGAAATAAACAGGATTATTAAATATAAATCTAGAATATTCTTTCTCACCTTCGCCGCTGGAAAATAATGAAAGTACTACTTCTAACATAACTGAACGAACACGAGAAACGAAGACGATCACAACGTACAAGTACTGATGGTGCAGTTCGTCTTTCACGTCTAGTGGATGATAGTGTGTCTAGACGGCTTGTCAGAAGCTCTGCCTCTCCGTTATATCTCCAGAAGTCTTATAATATATAATGGGTTCAACTGGTAGGTATAAACCCAGGCAGAATTTAAACCAACCTGGGGAATAATTTTGTGTTACAAACCGTAAAATTAATGGTGCGTTTATAGATCTGTAAAGAATTAATATCAATTTCCAGTAAAAACAATGTATTAAACTATATTAGACTAATATTTATTTAGTAACAGGTTTATTATAAAAAAATTTCGCTGCTACAAGTATATAAATGTACTTTCGTGTGTTTTTAGTTTGTTTTAAAACAATTTTAAAAGAAATATTTAAAATTATTTAGAATAGAGTTTTACTCTGAATAGCGCAGCTCTCACAAATCTGGTTTAATTAAACGCCTGGATACGAGAGATTGGTTTAAGCTCAGCGTTAATTTGTTCTTCCCTGTTTATATATTTTAAGCGTCTGGAAATAATTGGCATTTTCCATTTGTACGTTTATAATGAAAACCTTGTTTTGATATAAGTAGAAGAAAATAATTTCTATTTATATTAGTATTCCAAGACTCTGCATTTTACTTATACATTTCTCTAGAAAAAGAAACCTGGGGAAACCACTAGTTGAAACCGTTAAACTATTAATTATTATGTAGCTATAGAATTCACAAAATATGATATATGGATTAGTAAATAGTCCAACCCCTAATTATTGTTCCTATATTATCAAAATTATGATAAATTTCTGAATGGGAAGTAGAGTAACCCGGAGGATAGCCCCGCGCTCTGATTGGTCGAGAGCAGGTCACGTGATCCAAGATGGCGGCTAAGCCCCGCCCCCTGACGTCACTCCCCACACGCTGACGGGGAAAAAATCCCTCAAATGCGGGAAAAAATCCCCACGCGCGGGAAAAAAATCCCTCAAATGGCGGGAACCAAAAAAAAAAGTGGCGGGAAAATCAAATACTTACATAGAAAAAAACTTGTTTATTTTAAAAATTTTAAGAAAAAAACAATGGCATCCTCCCGTGGATGATCACCCGACAGATTGGACAACGTAAGAGCCTATGGGCACATTGTGGGCACAGAGTGTGTCCACAAGGCCTCAACCCTACCGTCGGCAATCTGTCCATACAGACACAGCAGCGAACGTGCCTAGCCGGGGGCGACGGTTCCGGTTCCTCAGGGTCGATGTCGTAGGGATCCCTCGAGGGCCGCCGACTCCATGCTCTCGCCGATGCCGATGAGCAGACCCTCCAACGACGAGCGCACTTCCCTCCAAAGCGCGTACGCTATCACGAGGCTCTGGTCACGGGGCGTCTCGTCGAGAAGATGGTCGACGAGCCAGAGCATATCCCTGAGCTCGGCCCTCAGGGTGGACATCGCAACCAACGCCCCCACAGTGCACGCCACGGGAGCGTGCGCCGGCGAAACAAATACTTGAAGGAAATGGTCCAGCACCAGTTCCCGTAACCTCTGCCGTACCACATCTACTCCTGATGCAGCTGTAGGAGGCTGAAAAGCAAGTAAGGTATCACCACTACCACTAATACTACTTACTACTACTACTACCACTACTACCGGTGGACACTTACCCTTCTACAAGCGCCGGTTCGACCCGTTGAGGTAGAGGGTTGGGTCGTGGGCCCAGCAGAGGACCGGGACGTCGAGGGGACCGGGGCGACGGTCGCTACGTTGGACCCACCAGAGGACCGGGACGTCCGAGGGGGCCTGGGCCGGGGCGATACTTATCCTCGGAAGTCGCCGCGGCCGAGGAAGCGGCATCGTCTGGAGAGGGAGCCTGCGGGCTGCGGCCCGGGGCGGTGATGGAGACGGTGGTAGAGGCATACCCGTGATGGCAGCCTCCAACACTTCCCAGGGTCCCAGCAGAAGGTCCTCAACCGCTGTGTCATTGAGAGGCCTCTGCCTTGGCCTCGGTCCAAAAGCCCACGGGTCAGGAGACTGCAAAAAAAAACAAACCGTAGGAAAATAGCAAAAAACACGAGACGGACAAAACAAGGAAGCCAATTGTACTTACACCGGGTATTAGGTTCTCCACGGTGGCATCCGAGTCATACTCCTGGAAAGAAAAAACAATTCAGCCCGTAACGCAAACAAACACGCATACAAACACAAAACCAACACAAGCGCACACGTACCTCCACACTGTCATCAGGGTCAGGCGACAATGGGGAGTCCTGGACCTCGGGGTGGGGATCGGGCCGGGGGTCATCGTCGTTGCCCTTCAAAAAAAAAACAAAAACAAATTGTACCCAATCGGAAAAACGGAATCTAATTATTAATTCTATAATAGTAATAATAAACATTACCACCAATCGAGGGGCTTTCCGCGGAGGCGGTCCGTCGTCGTCACCAGCAACGAGGGGTGCTGCAACGACAAGAAGGCCCACCAGTATCAGCATCAAGCGAGTGTAGCCGACTCCGGGAGGCAGGCGTGCTCTGCAGAGAATCGCTATCAAGGCCGTAGACACAGTCATAACTCCCACGGAAAACGCCAACACAAGGTGCCTGCAACTGTACATGATTGCACAATGCTGGATACATTCGCAGCAGTCGCTTATATGCAAGCGCAGCGTACCCCCCACCACACGTGCGTTTGTCCTTGTTGCAACGTGACCCAAGTTTCCACACCACCCAAGGGTAGGGTCCCGGCGCGTTAGGAGATTTTTTTACGTGGCTCCTTCCCCAGTAGGCCTATCCACGTGTGTGTAAAAGAGCCCCAACCATCGCTCTTTACGGTGGTAGCCACTCCATAACAAACTTGCTACCTCCCAACATATTTTTTTTTTATTTTACAACTTTTGTATTTTTTTTTTTTGTAATCCTTGCTAGTGTAACAAGCCGCTTTACTCGGAGAAGCCTTTCAATGCAACCCGTAAAAACACTCGCAAAGAAAACATTTTGTTTTTTAGTATATTTTTTTACATATCTTTTTTTAGCAACTAGAGCGAGGCTCGTACCCCTGGACTTACGGAGGTTAGGCCTGCCATAGAGGTATCCAAACACACACACACACAACCGCCCCCGGACTTACGGAGTTTAGGCCTGCCGTAAGAGCAGTTGAAAACCCCAGGACTTACAGGTTTTACGCCAGCCTTAGGGGCTTGCCACTCACTCACCCCGCCCTAGAGCCTTCTTTAAAGCACAAGCATATGTACAGTCACTATTATGTTGAGGTAAAATACATTGAGCATCGGAAACAATAGCCTCCTTACTATCTACAATATTCCTATCAACTACGTTATCGTGAAAACGAGACAAAAAGCGAACTTTTTCTAACCCTGTAGTATATACAGTAGCGAAGGGTTTACAGAGAGCGCGGACGATATCTTCGTCAAAAGGGATCCCTCCGTCATTCCAATTAATATGATGAAAGTGACGCACCAACCAACGGGCGGTTCTAGCCGCTTTTGAATCTAATTCGGTTACGCTGTACGGGGGTTTGAACACTATGTGTGAGCGAAACAGATGACTGACCACAACAAACTCCTTCACAATAAACCGGTTTCTCATTATCCTTGAATGCATGAAACTCCACTATCGCTTCCATTTGGCCAACGTTTAAAAAGGTCAACTTCCTGGACCAGTCTGCAAAGTACGGGACTAGGGATGTCGTTATACTCCACGTCCTCCTCCTCCTTCTCGCCAGCCAGTAGACACCGAACAACACTCTTAGCTGACACCTCGATGGAAAAGAGATCCCGTAGTGCGATGTAGACCGACGGGAGGTTGTTAACGAACTGAACCCACTCGGTCTTGTTAAGCGTTAAAGAACGTTCCCCGTCATAGAGATACGCATGCATTTGACCAAAGACGTTCGAAACCCTGACATCCTCCCCACTGTCCACCTTGATATTCAACCTCTGCGAGGTCTCCCAAAGCCTGAGTGATACAGTTGAAATTCGGAGCAAACTGATTAAATACATCGTGCGACCAGTAAACGCTCCCCTTCTTAACCATGGAATAGCACCCCGAGAGAATCGCCTCTGTCTTTAAACAACCCCACAATTACACACTTTGATAGATCGCTACCTAAAAAGTAAACCGACTTTAGGAAAATACCCGTTAACGAATTTATGCGTTCCTTACGCCTGGGAACCTTCGCAGGTTCCACGTCCATCACTGAAGCCTGCATGGTACCGTCTGACCGTAACCCCTCACACTACCCCTTATATACCACCCAATTTAGACCAATCAGCGACGTGCTTATTTCGACCAATGGAAAGCAGCAAATTAACGAAGTAAAGGGTTCCGTTTCCGCGTCTACCTCCTCTTCCTCCTCCTCCTCCTCCTCTTCGTCAGAGTCAAAGTCTGAATCGTATTCTGAGGGAAAACCTAACCCTAATTTGGTCGTAGTCCTTCACATCGTATATATCGGCATTGGAAGAAAACTTGTAGCAATTAATGTGGCCTTTTTTTAATAATTTCCCGTTTTTGTAAAAGTAAACAGTTACAAACGCTTCGACGCCCATTTTGAATGTCACCGAGTGGATGAGAGCTAATGAATTCCAGCACCCAACGAAGTCCAGGTCCCCGTCTGACCGTAGCCCCTCACACTACTCCCTTATATACCCAATTTAGACCAATCAGCGACGTGCTTATTTTGACCAATAAGAGGGCTAGGAAATACGGTTAGATTTAAATTTTCTAATTGTAACGGACCTCGTATGTGTAATCGCTACAATACATGCAGAACTCTAAATCATCCTCAACAGTGTGTTGTAGATACGCCAACACGAAACCGTCAAAGGCGGGAAAATCCTTGACGTAAAATATTTTAGAGTGGAACAGATGCCACTCTTTCACATTAAATGCTTAGTTCACCAACAGAGCTACCCTCTTTCTTGAATATTACATTAGCAAAATCCTCAAGAACAGTCTCCTCGTATCCTTCGCTAACAGGTTCATATCTCTCAAATATGATTCTAAATGCATCAAACTCTGGGAGTTTGCTTACATCGTAATCATCTCCGTAATCAGACTCGCCCTCTTCTACATCTAACTTATTAGTGCTAACAGTTACGTTATCTTTAAGCAGTTTGAAGAGTTATGGTACACTGGTTAGGCCCCTCCCGGTCAGACATGATTGAGCTAATGAAGTCTAGCATCAGGAACCCTCAATTTATACAATTACCCCCACCCTAACAATACTGTGTTGCGTTATCACGGAAGGGTTCAAGTAGAGCCTGTAATCTCGAAAGAAACGGGTCGTACATACCAACTAACTGATCCAAAATCGTAATCGAACCCCCAATGTATGAATCCATATAGTAGCACCCACAAGTGTCAGGTCAGGACCTGACGTAGCCTCGGGTCGTGACCACACGCATTTCCTTGAAATGGTCGTAATTATAAGGGTCACTGGGTACTCTAACTTGTAGGTCTAAATTGAGCAAAGAGTCTTCGCATACCCTCGACCTTGCAGAGTAGTTCGGTCTTTAATTTTAGGTATCGGATCGCATCGAGCGAGTCAGGCTCGTTTAGAAAACTGTTTAGCTCCTCCATGACACAGAATGAGACACACGTACAAAATTCAGCTATTTATAAGAGTTCCCCCACCACCACCACAGCTCCTACATTATACGTTGTACCGAACCGGTGAGCACTGTGTACGCCATGTGGGAGTCATGCAGTAGGAGACAGTATGCAGCTGTGTTTGGCGGGAAATTCTCCTTAGCTTCAAATTCCAACCTAACATCTACAGGTCCCGACTTGATCGAATCGTTCTGCTTTGGAACAATCAATCACGTACAGAGGCACATGAGACGTGAATGTTTTAAAGTCAACCAGTGGAGGACCCTGGTTTTTTGATAGTACGAACTTTGGAATCGTGTGTACATGTCGTAAAATATACAGAGATCGCCGTGGACATTGTCGTAAGGGTAGTACTGTGAATTCAGATAAAGTTTAACATTCGTAAGGGCACAACGGTCAAAAGTAGAGGCGTCCTTTCTTAGGTCGGTTCTTTCTACCGGTCTGAAAGGCCAGCACCACGTACCGAGGCTTTTCAATTTGCGAACTCGTTTTTATATTGTCCAGCTCTGTCGAGTCGTTTGCGGTAGTGAAGGATATTCGTGAAGTTCCCAGGACCGAAACGGTAGGTGAATCAAAGTGTCTTTCTCAATCACGCGCAAATAATTTCAATTTGTAACTATCTGACACTGTAACATGTGGTACACGCCACTCGAGCGACGTAATCTGAAAGTCGAGGTTTGACGCGTCCGGTGAGATAACGGCGTTGACATCCGTAGCTGACCTCAAGAGAACAAGCTCTTGCTTAACATTCGCAACAATTCTCTTGTAATCCTCGGCAAAACCCATCAAAAGTTTCAGAGGCACCGAATATGTAAATTCACCGGCCTCACTTGTCGTATTGGGACCGAGCCAGCACGCGTTTACGAGACACTTTTGCTCTTCATCCCTAATGGAGAGTAGTCCTTCTATAGTACTCGTTATACCTACATTTTTCGTCCTGTCAACCTCTATACCGCCTATCTCGTACCTTACATCGTCGAATAAAAATGCGATGGCATTGTTTATTAGTGAGATACTGGCTTCACTCCCGTCAGCTTTCTTAGCACTCACTTTACCAGTGATGTGTATACTGCTTTCGAACGGTGCCGTAATTATATCCTGTTGACTTATCGGAATTCTGATTTCGTCGTTGTTCTTCAGAGTTGACGAGGCGTAAGGCTTATGAGAGTGAAACTCCCAACCTGTAACAACTTCATCATACTCTGCGGCCGACTCTATTGCCAGTAGCGCCATATTTGAACCCCAGTGACGCTAGAAACCGAATGTTTCGCGATGTTAACACTACCGTCTTCCGGTGTTTACTGGCCAATGCCTGAGCAGACACTTCTCTAAATACTAGACCCATTGCCGCTTCCTAATGTGCAAGCGTTGTAACGTTTATGTTTTAGGGACCCTCATTTTCGGAAGTTGGATTGATCACCCAACTAGACATTTCCACTGCGGAAGCTAGCCCGCAAAGTTGGCCGATGCATTCCCTAAAAACTGAGCGTGCAGTATTTGCCTATCTAAGTTATGTTGGGCGCTGAGAAATTGCCGTACATCTATCATTTCCTCTGTGAATCATCAACAAAATGATAGATGGTATCTCCAAATGGTTGATGAAGTTTCGAGCAAGAGTGATAAATACCCTCTCTGGAGAGTTGATAAGGGACGATTGTTCAAATTAGTTCTCAGTCCTAAAGACCCAATGAATTCAACTTCTGAATGGAAGGAAGTTGTGCCTAAGTATGAACGCTCAACTGTTTTGTCTAAGCTACATGTTGAACCAACAGCATGGACATTTAGGGGTTCAGAAAAACGTTCTCTCTCGCGTTCAAGAACGTTATTATTGGCCAAAAATGCGAAAAAGACATTTCCAAATAATGTTTTCTCATTGTCGTACATGCCAACAAGACAAAGGATGGAAACCCTGAAGCCAGCTGGTTTTATGGGAAGTAGAAGAGGGGTAGATGTTACCATGGCAAAATGATAGCAGCGGACCTTCTTGGGCCATTCCCTCGGTCTAGTGCTGGGTACAAGTATTTATTAGTAGTGACTGATGTTTTCACGAAATACCCCTTTATTGTATCCGATCCGAGCTGCAACATCAAGCATAGTGGCCAAACATCTCGAAGATGGCTTTATGCATTGGGGAATACCGAAGTACATCATTTGTGATAATGGTGCTGAATTTTTCAGGTAAACTGGTTAAACAGCTAGCTGATCAGTATAAAATCAAAATTCTTTACAACGCCAGCAGACACCCTCAAGCCAACCCAACCGAGAGAGTAAACAAAACTCTGGGAAATATGCTTAGAGCTTATGTTGGAAGCAATCATCGGCATTGGGACAAGGAGACACCAAAGATTGGATTCGCGTTGAGAAGCGCCAGACATGAGTCAACGAACGTACACTCCGGCCTACCTGAACTTTGGCCGAGAGCTGAACATCAACCTTGAAGAAAACGATGACACAGGTGAAGTGATTCCAGAAGTAGAAGACAACAGGGACTACGGGAAGAAACTGGTAGAATTAAAGAAGATGTATCAGGAAGTTCAAGAAAGGCTTATTCAAAATCACGAAAAGAATGCAAAACGCTATAATCTCAGAAGAAGACCAATGGACTTCAAAGTCAATGATCGAGTGTGGAAAAGGAACTTCCCGCAATCGGACGCAGCCAAAGCATTTTGTGCAAAATTAGCACCCAAGTTTACAGGTCCTTTTATAATATCAAAAATAAATATCCCCTTTGATATATCAGCTTCGAGACGAAGAAGGCAAGAACATAGGAAATTGGCACATCTCTGACCTCAAGGCGTATACTTAGATTGAGAAAATTTAAGAAATTTTCTTTTGGTGGGGGAGTATTGTAACGTTTTATGTTTTTAGGGACCTCATTTTCGGAAGTTGGATTGATCACCCAACTAGACATTTCCACTGCGGAAGCTAGCCCGCAAAGTTGGCCGATGCATTCCCTAAAACTGAGCGTGCAGTATTTGCCTATCTAAGTTATGTTGGGCGCTGAGAAATTGCCGTAAGCGCTGTTGCCTAGCCAGAGCCGCCACTTTGGACCTTAGACCGGTGCGCCGGCAAGTTTAATCCTGAGCGGGGTGATATGGCATTGTCTCGACAATTAGGCTTGTTTTGGATGAGCTGCCGACCTGTTCACTTGGATTGTGGAAGCCCTCTTCACGTCGTGGATTTTCAGCATTTACTTCAGGAAAAATTTGCTTAGAGGTAAGGCAGACCGTCATTTTCTATAATTCAAATCTTTGTCAAAAGCAATATTTAAAAGCGTCAAAATTTAAATCATTATTAGACTTTTGCAATCATTAAAATAGGTTCTCTTTATTCATGCTTGGACAATCCTAAGTAAGGCACATGGCATATAAGAACGATGTTTAATGTATGATTACTTATTTTACAAGTAATTAGGGTTTCGTTTTATTGTGTGTTGTCAATATTTTTAATGTTGTGTGATAAAACTGCCCAATTTGTATTTTATTGGGAAAGAGCTGAATATGAAAATAGTACTGTCTGTTTTAATGTGTATAGCGATATAAAATTCACTCATATAAATCTAACTGTAGCTTAAAATGAATACGAGCCAATTATGCAATATTAATTTGAAGGAAGAAACTTGGAGTAGAGTATTTAGTGGTAGTTAAAATCTGTTTCAGTAATATTGTGTAGCTATAAAATGTCTAATGTTAAAGTAAATGTATATATATAAAAAAAAAATCAAGTACGTTTCTTGTTTGTGAATATAAATGTCTCATTTGTTTTGTATGTTTAAAGAACGGTGTAATTTGTAAAATGTAAATTTGTCAATTTTGAGACAACGATTGTGGTTTGTACACAATTGTTCGATGACAATATGAATATTGCAGTAACCTTATTGAATATTGCCAGTAACTTGATTTTATTTGTGCCACAGAATATGAGTGTTGTTATCAGTATATAATATTTAATTATTGCCCACTATTTACAGAGCCAAATTTATTAATGTTTTCATATCTCTGATATATCTCGTAGTAATGATTTTAAATGACAATTAATGATTTTGTTTACTAAAGTTCTATGACAATTAATGATTTTGTTTAGTAAAGTTCTAATGTGTCTAAATAATAACCTTATTTTCGTACTTGTGATTTTGTACAAACTGTCCAATAATAGATTATCATTTATCTTTTTACATGTTATTTTGTGAGCTCGTGAGTTATGATGCAGTTAAGCTGCACAAGTATTATTTCATAGAAAAGGATTAAAATGTTTTGAAGTAACTGAAACAATATATATATCGATATTATGAAGTTTAGAATTATATGTAAATAAATGTAAACAGTAACAGTTTTAAAGAATTAAATTCAGGTTTTAATTAAATGAATCCCAATTATTAAAAATATAAATAATATTATAACATTAAAACATATAAAAAAATAATGCTTTAGTAAATAAATTTATTAAAATGTTTAATATGAATCTGCAAAATATTTGTTTTATACCATTGTAAGTTAATTATGTAGTTTAATTATTTGCCTACCAAAAATACTATATATTATTGAATATGTAGGGCTTTTTCTTTACGTTCCGGACATCGTCAAGCGAACGGAACGGTTGGTTGACAGCCACAGCCATCAGCATCACGTCGCATCGCCGCTACCGCGTCGTCGCCGCTGACCGGTGGCCGTGGTGACATTGGCCCTCCCCCGCCCCGCACCGCACTGCCACTGCCGTGTGCCTACTCACTGGGACTTCTATTCACTCACCGTATCGCCTGTCATGAACCGATAAGTGATAGAATAGTCATTCTTTTTCACTTTGGTGAACTTGAAATAAATATTATTTTGGATTTGGCTGGCCAGCACGGACTTAGACTGTGATAGTCAAAGTTAAATACAACGATTCTATTTCATTATTGGTGCGGTTATGAGACTTCTGGACATTTCAGGGGACATTTCTGGACTCTGCCAGTGATACAATTCGTCGCTTCATTTGTCAATTATGTTAGTTATTAAATGTCTCACTGTTCATTTAAATGTTTAATGTTTGTTTTCATGAGTACTCTTTTCAGCGGTGGCCACCTGCTTTTGCTGTTTATTTCTCATAATTGAATATTTTATTATAGCTATTAAGTATTGATTATTGATCATTGGTGATATATTTTTATTATTGTCCGCCATGGTGATTTTCTGATATATATTTTGGGGATTTATCATACTTTATTGAAATTAATTGTTGTGAATACTTGTGAATTAGAACTAAGGTCACTGATTAAGAATATTTTACTTCCTCTCATTGAGTTTATTAGAAAGTTGAACTGATACTTATCAGGTTGATGAGCTGAATTATGTTTCTGTCTTTTTTTTGAGTTTTTGAAATGGGCTCTTAATTTGATTCATGTTTAAATAAATCCAAAAATTTTCTGATATATATACAGTATTTAATTTTCCTTGATAATTTAGTGATAGTTTTGTAGAATTTAAAAAATATAACAAGCACAATTAGATTAAATAAATTGATATATGCCAATTAAATTTAAATAATTTTGCTGTGTAACTTAGAGTCCCCCTCAGGACTTGATTACAATTAGTTATCAGCCACTTCATACTTAAGGATGGAGTTGTGCCGAGATACACAAACATAGTGGTTTAGTAAAATTTGAGTTTATCAAGGTGAAATAACTTTAGATGCTATTAGTGGATTTTCCAGGAAACAGTTTATTATTGGGGTTCATATCATAGCTTGTGAACCGAGCATGAATAAATGTTAGGGGCTTTGGGTCTGCCTTACTGTGTGCTTTTGGAAGGGTTTCTTCCCCGTCGTTTACCCTCAGCAACCTTACCAACGGGGTGGCGCCCATTAAACAAATAATTTTCAACAACAACTTGAAGAACACAGTTAGGTTAGAGCCTTAGCACCTGGGACTAGGAGTTCCTGCGCACAAGTATTATCAGAACCTACCCTTCTCCCTGAGTCTGAGTCGGAGCAATGTTGCCTCATGTTTTGTGGCATGGCAAAATGGCGTTCCAACGTGGGGCTGAATAATTTTGTGATTTGTTTTATTTTCTTATGAGGTCTTACAACTTTAGAAAATAAATATACTATTAAGAATTCCTGGAATATACTCAGGACAAGATTATTTTTGGTTTTGTGCTTGGCCGTTCTAAACCTGGATTTATTTAGAATTCATGAGTTTTTCTGTCGCTTTGTATAATTTATTGTCTTTGTTAAAAATGAGTGCCTATCATTTAAGAAAACTGAGATTAAGTATGAATTGAAAATTCGTGGATTGACTACAGAAGGCAATGCCAACGAATTAAGGAAAATTATTCTCTCGATGTTGCGCGGATAATATCCCGGTTAATCATGCTGTGGTGAATTCACTTGACCCCGAACAGGAACTTAGCGAGTGCGAAGGAACATTCTCAGATCTATCAATGTGGTTCAAGATTATGAAGGTAACTTCCAGTGACAATGAATATAATCGGATCACCGCAAGACTATCATTACTTAGTAATGCGAATAGAGAGAAACCTATTGCACCCTCTTTGGACCTCGAACCAGCGCAGTTTGAAAGATGACCTTTTGAAGAAGACTAAATATATATTGGACACTTTTACTAAACGCAGCTCCGAAGACCAGTGCATTAAGCAAACAGGCAGCTGATAACAAAACACCAGAGGACATCGAATGAACAAGAGTACAGACCAGACACAGAACATGCGCAGATCACTAAGGAATGTTGGTACTACTGTAGTCACTAACATTGGACAGCGTGCATCACCAGATGTTAATCAAGTAGGATTATATTTTACACCTAATGTAAATTTGGATTCATTAACTTGTCCACCACCTCGACAGGAACAATTTTACCAGCCTCAGATAGTATGCAGTGTGAAGTCGCTCTAAAAATTTATCAGTACCTGTATACAAGTGGGGTATACATTTTGATGTTGAGTCCGGACAAAGTGTTGGGGCTTTTCTTCAGCGCGTGGAAGAACTAAGGATGAGCACGTCGAGTCAGTACTACAGAACTCTTTGAGTCAGCTGTGGACTTATTTTCAGGTCAATCATTGATTTGGTATAGGTCGGTTCAGTCAAGAGTTAAATCATGGGAAGAGTTGTGTCAAGAGATGCGCCTTGTATTCCAAACTCCAGATTTCGATTTTAGGCTTCAACGGGGAAATTCAGAATAGAGTTCAGGGAGATTTTGAATCCATTGATATGTTTCTTGCATCTATGGAAGGATTGTACAACAGATTAGCCAAACCGGTTCCTGAAGAATCCCGGCTAGCCCAGATATTAAATAATATGAATTCTCACCTCCAAGATAGATTGTCACTTTGTGAGATTAGGACTATTGAAGATCTTAGAATGATGGGAAGAAGAGCTGAAGCAGGTCGTTTCCGTGCTTCTATACCTAGACAAGCACCCAAAA